>NW_019416373.1:251739-340846 GCF_000390285.2 Anoplophora glabripennis | reverse complement strand
AGGTATTGTATTTTTGAAACCGAGAGAGTTGCACGAAACTAAATTTGTACAGGACATAGCTAATACGATGTGAAACATCGCCTTAATGTTAAAAATGTTGTCACCGCCGTTCTTGGTGGTGAAAATTCGAAATATTTGGAATTATTTAAATTTCGTGGCTGAAAACATACATAGGTATTGTATTTTTGAAACCGAGAGAGCTGCACGAAACTAAATTTGAACAGGACATAGCTAATACAATGCGAAACATCGCCTTAAGGTTTGTGCCTACAGTGTAGGAAAGTACCGATGGTCTATCAGAAGTTACGTGAGAGCGATAAAGTAAGCCATAGAAATTCATGTGATAGACAAGGATGGCTATAATGAAGGCGTCTAATAGTCAACGCCCATTTCGCCCTTCCACAAATAAGATCCACTTCTTATTTGTGGAAGGGCGAAATGGGCGTTGATTATTAGACGCCTTCACTATACCCATCCTTGTCTATCACATGGATTTCTATGGCTTACTTTATCGCTCTCACGTAACTTCTGATAGACCATCGGTACTTTCCTACCCGGTATGTACTAAAGTGTAGAAAATAATATGAAATAAAACTTTTAGTTGGCTGCAAATGTTATAAATTTGTACAACCACTTGCCATCCTCCTTTTTTGTAAATATGTACATAATAATATGTAGAAGATAGAAAATAGAAATATTTTCAGTACAAAAAAACCGGCGGCCGCAAATTGGAGTTTTTATTATTTTATTACCCTTCTCTTTTCATATGCAATTATGAGATATCAAGAGAGTGGGATGGACGTATAGGCCGAACAACTGATTATCGTGCACGTATGCGTGCACCTATCATTTTCTCGTTTTTTTTAGGTGTATCTTGCCGGAATTTGAATGAATGAAATTATCGTACTATTTTTACTATAAACGTATTTCCTGTAGCGACATCTATATGAATATTGTAGTACTTTGTTAGATGAAAGGGGACTTCAATTTCCGTTCTTAAAGAATATGTATGACATGGTGTTCTTGTATTTCCACTCTTTTAGAACTGACAAGGCAGCCAGGTTAAGCATTATTTATCGGTATTCCGTACAGTTAACAAAACTGGGTCCCGGAGATACGAACAATGCGATCAATTATTAACCGCTGCCGGTTTTAATATTTAAATTCGAGTTTACCTAAATAATTAGTCATCTGGAAGCGTCGCTTTAGCATTTCATTATACCGATATTAAATTTTAAATCACTATTATTCATTAACTACCGCATCATGATGTGAACCGAGTGCGAATTGTTCCCAAACATTAAAGTAACGACAGCAACCGTAATATTTCGTCGGGATATTAATATTTCAGATAGTAATCATAATAAATCCAAATGCCAAGAAACAACGTAAAGCGGATCAGATATTATTTCCACCCTCCCGCTATTAATTTACTCCCAGAAGAACAGCTTATTCATAAAATTCGTTATAAAACAATAAGTCCGGATCGAAAGAATACGCCGGGCTGGTGTTGCGTTACATGCAGACGCCGGCTATGTTAAATTAAGATGAGGAATAATTTACAGAACGAAATGTTTCTTAATAACGCTTCTGGTTTTGCATGGTCTGCCATTTCCGATCTCCCCCTTTTTTTTGGAACACTTTAAATAAAATTTAAGTCAAATTCACTCAATTTTGCGCAACAATGTATCAATTTCCGTCCAGACCATATTGAGTGAAATTTTCATTCTATTAATATGAGTATAATTAAAATTTTATAAGTGAAACTATTGCAACAGAAGTGAGTCAATTTTACCCAAATCAGGGTTTCTGCTAACTATCAAGTGAGTGAGTTTTGACTCTATTCTGAGTATGTAAAGCCAATGAAGAGTTGCCTTTTTTTCTATAATTTAAATTCAACTATTATTGAGTAATTTTATACCATAAATATTTCCAAGGGGGCAGCGCCCCAGAGCCCCCCGCACTAGCCGCTGCTGCTTCCATTTCATTAATATCTGGAGTTGTTTTGCACCAGTTCATATTCTCTTTAAATTTTAACTACTAAGCTGTCACAATGGTTTCTACACATATCTGTTTTAGAGACAATATTTTAGGTTTCGATTAAATGAATTCGTTAACTGATCGGACGAATAGATCGCCACGGACATTTGTCTACACGCCATACGCCACACCAAAAGATGACCTAATGGGGTCGATGGGAATAGACAAGGACAATGCACGACAACCTTAGAATGGAGCGGGATTATTCAATAATGAGGACATTTACCCCGATTTGGCTACAAGTGCACCAAATATGAGTTTATCTGCAGAATTTATTTAACGAGTACCTAGATTTGAGTGAAAGTACTCAGTTTTAGTTCAAATATTTTCACAAATTATCAAAATGCTCAATGTTGAGTGAAAATTTCACTCAATTGATTCACTCTGTACCTTTATTGCTTTTACTCACCAACTTTTTTGCCTACCTTTCAAAAAATATATCGTATAGAAATAATAACACTGTGGTTTCATCAGCAATTTGTTTTATTTGTTTTCCCTGCTACAATCACAAATATCTCTTTGGGTTTTTACTTCAAAAAATGAAGCATTTAAATAAATAAATGGTACGTATCTATTGTAATTTGATATAAAGCATATACTACAAATTTTGTACTTAGATGTTTTGTAATCAGGAATGTTAATCACAGGAATATTATCCTTTTGCTCGGTGTTATTTAACATAATTTTGGCCAACTCTTCTCGATGATGGGCACCTGCTGATATCTACTATGGCTAAGGCGACCTGAAACAATAAAAAAAATTGAAACCATCCAAACTTTGTATTTGGGATGAAGTTGAATATAACCAACTAATATAATAAATGCTGTCTTCATCATCAACTAAATCTTGGTTCCAAACTTCCATAAAGAATGTATCCACCTTTCTTTACCAAATGTGCTGAATTCTTTAGCCCCCTTAAGAAATGCCATTAGTCTAGAATATTTGTCAATATTTACGTTCTTTTCGTAGCATAAAATAGTAGTTTTTTGGTTTTGAAACAGTAAGGGAAATAAACGATTAGATTATTTATTATTTTCATTAATGTTTAGTGTTTTTTTGCGGCACGCCAATGGATAAAACTGCTGTATTCCTTTTCATATTTCGACATATACTCTTGCGGCAGTAAATCTTCTGTTACTTCTTTCACTATTTCTTTCTCTCGTTCAGAATCGCTCGAATCCATTTTTTTTTTTCAAAATTAAGTACAAGACACATTAATAGATACAAACAATATTGCCAGGTTTACTAACATTTTATTGCATAAAATAAATACTTAGAACACCTCTGAGGGGTTACTTTCATGTGGAGGACAAAATGGTGATCTGGCCCCTGGCCATCGACTGGCTTTCAAAGTGACTGCGGACTGGGCCTAAGTTTCCGGGGTTTAAATATTATTTACAAAATGCTGAGTGGATTAGAATTAAACAACCGGTAGAAGAATCGTGAACAATGACTGAGTCAGTCCACCAGTTTTTAGAGAAAGTGAGCGAGATGAACATATTGCAAGGGTCAGTTCAATATGCATTCAATTTGCAACTGGACACTTTTCGTTTCTTTTAAATCTATTGTGTAATACTGGCATGTAATTGATTCCAATTATATTTATAAATTTTATTCTATGAAATGAGTTAAAATTGCACCGAAGGTAATTTTGTAAAAGTCTACTAAAGAAATATGTGTCCAAATAAAGTAATCCCATATGTCCATAAATACATATTTATCTTTCAAAGTTTTGATTATGGTTACAGAGTGATTATTTAAATTATGAATATTACTCTTCCTCTATCTAAAGTACTTACAGTTGACAATATGGTGACTTTAACCAGGACGTATTGTTTATATTAATATAGCAATTAAAAAAATGTAAATTCTAGTAAAAGTTGGAAAGTTAGGATGACTTTATTATTGTTAATAACAGAGAGATAGTTTTCAAATACAAAATTACAGACCATATCAGGAGGCTACAGTAGCGTTACTATGTTAATAAGTAGCTAATCGACTGGACTTACATTTATATAAATAATTCTGTGACTAACTGAACTCGCAAATAACCCTAGCCTTCCTCTAGTAACTCCGTGTAGCAATACGGGACGGATTAGTCAATCTCATTTAATCTATTCTTGTAGCTTGGAAAATCCGTCTAAAAAGCAGCTATTTGATCTGTTATTATTTTTCTAACAACTTCTAACAACTTATTCTTGGAATTCCTACGTTCTTTGGAATGCATTTCGCGCGTTATTTGAAATATCGACTTTTCTCTAAATTTCATAAGGCCTTCTCCGAAGAACGGCCTTGTGGCGACGATAAACCTACTTGAGAACTTTTAACTTTTCGATAAAATTAGTGTTGACTGAAATATTTCAAATTCCAAAATTCAAATCTTATGTGAATTTTGGCATACCCGATATTAATGAAATTAAATACATATTTCTGCTTACACAGCTATTACTATTTTGTTACATAATCAGTATTTTATATCATTGGTGCGCAAAAAAATTATAATAGGGTCGCTTTACGATTTAATTTCTTCATCTGTCTACGTGAAGTATAAATTTCGAGTTCAAACAAACTCGTTAATTTTATATACTACACGCGAGTGTAAAACCAATCCGTGCCGGGGTGCTATCAAGATTTCGCATGAAACTCAAGGAGAACGGGAGACAATACACTCGGTACAGGCAAATATGATTGCGCGATCCGCCATCTTGATAAAGTCCAATGGCACCGTCGGGACAGATAAATAGTAAATAGAGCCAGAACGCTGCCCGCTTCACATCTCGCAAATGGCCCCCATAAATATCTAGCCGGTTTAGCTAATACAAGACCCCTCGTTCTTTTGTTTTCCTTTATGCGCCCTCCTTTCGTCTGCTCTATGATCGTGTCATGATTTTTTATTATTTAGGGATAACAATGTAACTTTTTCAATTCGGCGGGGGCAATCTCGCCGTCCATCAAGTCCCATTATGGGATTTTCATGTTGATATTTTCTGTAAGGACGTAAGTAACGGCAACAAGCATAGCCATTAATTACATCGTATGCCCTGGTGCGATGGCAAATTTCATTCCTAGTTTAATTTTCTCTTTTTTTATTTTCACTTATATTCATGTAGACGGAAAGTAAATACAAATATTTATTAGGAAAGTAAATTCAATTATTCAGAAAGTAAATACAAGAAAGTACAAATATTCGGAAGGTAAATAAAAGAAAGTAAATGCAGGAAAGTAAATGCAAGAAAGTAAATACAAGAGAGTAAATACAAGAAAGTAAATACAAAAAAGTAAACACATGAAGTACAAGAAAGTAAACACAAATATTCGGAAAGTAAATAAAAGAAAGTAAATGCAGGAAAGTAAATGTAAGAAAGTAAATACAAGAGAGTAAATACAAGAAAATAAATACAAGAAAGTAAATACAAGAAAGTAAATATAAAAAAGTGAATACAAAAAAGTAAACACAAGACGTGTAAGAAAATAAACACAAACATTCGGAAAGTAAATGCAAGTATTTATTTGATAGTAATACAAATATTCGGAAGGTAAGCAGGAAAGAAAATTCAAGAAAGTAAATACAAGAGAGTAAGTACAAGAAAATAAAGACAAGAAAGTAAATACAAAAAAGTAAACACAAGAAGTACAAGAAAGTAAACACAAACATTTGGAAAGTAAATACAAGTATTTATTCGATAGTAATACAAATATTTATTCGACAATATAGACACGTTTAGGTAATATTTAGAAAGTACTTTGTTAAAGAGAATGTTGTCAACGAAAATAGTAATAATTACTTTATGTTAAAAGCGTTGAGCTATTTTTAAGTGATTATATTGCAGGAAACTTTATATTCTTCCATATTAGGTTAATTCAAATATTTTGACACTTTGTTCGGTTAATAGTAACAATTTGAGAAACGCTCATTCGGGATGCTGATATACAGGGTGTCCCCAGTTCGTTTGCCTATACCTGAAATGGATACAAAATTTCAATTGTCAAAAAAAATAATTCTTCTAAAAAATTTTTGCTTGTCCAGAAACCCTTGGCAAGATAGTACTTTGTTCAATTTAATGTACAGGGTGTTCAAAAATTTGGAAAAAATAAAAACAGTGAAGAGTAAAGTACCTTAAATCTAAACGCTACGTGAAAAAGTAATGGGGAAAAGTTGCTTTGAATTAAATTTTATATTCAAATATGAAAGCATGGCCTTCTAGTTAATACTCGACATTCTGGGATATTCTAGGTCTCTACTTATTTTTTAATATTTTCGGAGAAGCCATTCTATTTAAAAAATATTGCTTTATTGAAAAACAGATACACATGTTTGCATATTAATAATTTATTTTTAGGGCAAATACAAAGTCAACATCTAATGTTTCATTAAAATTTCTACAAATTTTGCAAATGCTAGCAAAGTGCTCCATCGATTGCTGGCATAGAATATAGAATGCTTCATTTTAATATTTTTATTTAGCCTTGATGTGGCCTTGGAACTAAAGGTCAAAGTCAAATTCAAGTCAGAATATTGACTTTATGATATCCCACAAATTTATGTGAAATATTTTTTGATAAGACTCAATTCTGAAAAGTTATTGGGAGGCTCGGATCTTTTTGGTACACTCTATATACAGGGTGTTCTGAAAAACACTGACATACATTCATCTTTTTCCGTTTTCAAGAAAATAAATTTTTTGGAATCTAGTTTTGGTCCTATCTTCCACAAAATTCGACCAAATGAACTTAAATTTTGTTGTGGGGTTTCTGGGGATGCTAAATGCTCTGGAATTATTAATTTTTGTCTATATCATACCGGGCGTTCAGTGTAGTACTCCGCGGGAACATTTTTGTATTAATTTTTTTGAGGTTAGTCTTTTTGCCCCTTTTGTCACTTGCTGTTATGGAAAATTTTATTCTAAACAAAAAAGGTACTCTTATAAGAAGTGCTAAAATTTACCCGTTTTCGAGAAATACCAGGCATAGTGTGTCAAAGTCGCAGCTAATACCCCAAATTGTTGTTTTTTATTTCATGTAGTGACACCTAGTTACTATTAGCATTAGTTCCATTAATAAAACTCGGAATCAAAGTTATTTTTTGAAGGGTAATGATAAAAAGTAATAGTTTATTTCTGGAAATGTTTAACATATACTGAATACAATTGAAAAAAGGAAAACAACAAAAATAATTAATTATTACTAACAGAAAATAAAATCAGAATAAGTGTTCGCAATGTAGTCCATTTTCACGAATACAAAAACGAATTCGTTTTTGCAATGAAAACAATGTATTTTTCAAAGGTTCTGAATCGTCTTTTAGATGGTTGAAAAAATCAACAGTCTTTTGTCTCAGATGTTCTTCTGAATTTATTTCTGTTTTATATCCTTTTCGTTTGACATAGCTCCAAACTATATAATCAAGAGGTCTGGTGACCTTGGAGGCCAGTGAATTGGAGCAACTGCACCTCGACCAATCCATCGCTCAGGAAAATAATTGTCATGAAGGCATTCTCTGCATACTCGAGTAAAATGTGGTGGAGCGCCATCATGCATGAAATAATAATTATTTCTTGCTAATAGTGGAATATCATCTTCAATTGGTACCTTGGTACCATCCAGAATGTGGTATCCTGTTAACTGATCCCCCATCGTGGCTGCACAAACATTTACTTTAAATGAATGTTGCAAATGGGACTCCTTTTTGGCTCTAGGATTTTCTTCAGCCCACAGATGCTCATTATGAGTATTAAACACTTAAAGGATAGATCGTAGAAAATTCGGATTTTCATTTTGTTTTTCTCCCAGCAATTGACAAAAATCTGTTCGGAGCTCGTAATCATTTGGCAATAACTCTTGCACTTTTGTATAATGATATAGGTGTAACTATTGCTCTTTTAAAATTTCCCAAGTACCACACAATAACAGTTACATTTTCAAGATGTTCATCAATATCACGAAAAGAAGTTTTTTTGCAATAGCAGATACAATATTCCCATTTATATGGACGGCTGATATTTTAAAAATCGCGAAAGCTAAATAGGTACGGATTTACTGAGTAGAGGACTCGATAAACAAAGTCGAAATTTATTTCGCCGACGGGGTTCAGTTTCTTTTATTTATGCCCGGTAAACTGTCATTCCCGTGCATCATCCGAAGTAGAATAATAGAATTTCCATTTAGGAACACATCCATAGAGAATCGAACTAAAAATATTGGCATTAGCTCATAGAGACTACGACGAAAATATGGAAAAATTGTTTATTGTTCCATTGTCTACATCAAAATTCGTCGCAAGTTGAACGTAGAAATATATTTGCTGGACTGACTCTGATTGTGAGAGATACTGTCCAAATAAATAACTCGGCTAATAAAATCATTTTGTATAAAAAAATTGAACAATGAAAAGGTGAAACAAAATAGGGAAGTACACAACGGAATTACTTGAGAAATATACAAAAGGGAGAGTTTCGATTTTTTGAATTAAGTCTTTGAAGTTATTTGTGTCTTTACGAGGCAGGTAATTTGTCATAAATCTTAATTTGCATAAAATATGGCATTTATTGATAACAATGGGAACAAATGGGAATTCTGTCTTTAAATGTACTAACCTTAATAAGACTTAAATCGCTTCCTAACAGAGATACAGGGTGTCGAATTTAACCTCTTTTTTGTTTAAAATCGATCAGCAACGTCAAAAATGTCATAAATAAAAAAAAACTTAAGTGTAGAAATTCTATTCATAAAAATGGTCTGACTTCCCTTCTACCAAATTTTACTAAACTGACACACAAGAAACTTTTAGATGCACGAGAATGACAGCTAAGAAACAATTAATTTCAACAAAAACCTATGCTCGTAACTGTTGTCAGAGCTTCATTAATGTATTGAATGACAGAAACATTATCAAAAAAGAATATTGAGCTTGAGTTTAATTTTTGCTCTTTTGGAATTGAATTACCTTTTTGCAGATCAGTGTGAAAATACTCCGTAATCCTATTACAACAAAAATAGGTTCGAACGAAGGTGAGTTAGTCCAAGTATTTAAGTACTTGAATAAAAAATTAACGAAGTTGAGTTCCTTGCGTCAGGATATTAATTGGAAGCACGTTATTAAGGCACTTGTGCTTCTGTGAATAGAAACACGAATTTTTCACGGTAATTATACAGAATATACCCTTAATTCTCACATGTATACAGAAACTTATACAAGTAAAATTAAATTTGTAAATCGTCTAGTTCTAGTATATTCAGTGTTTAATGAAGTAAACATCTGGAATTGTAAAAATGCAGTATCATCATTTGAGTTATATTTATGGCCTTTACAAACATATATGTTTGTTTTCTCAAATTTTGTATTGAAAACTGCATTTCTTAGCATTTTTTTCGTAATTTTCATGATCCCATGCTGGACTGTGACTTCAAAGAACGACGCGCGTTAGTCTTAACCCACACACATTTGGGAACTACGGTATGAATTATTGTCAAAATTACTTTAAATTAAAGGTGAGGAAATTTATTTGTTTTATTGAGTAAATGGTCGTCAAGGCCCTATCATTCCACGTAAACGAAAATTTAAACAGGTAATTTGAACGGAACACTCTGTATATGCATTTTGTAAAAAATATAACGTAAATAATCAACTATGTTATCTCAGTTACAACTATATGACAATTATGATAATTGACACTAATTCTAGAAGCCAGATTTTACAAATATTAAAAAAGTTCATACAGGAAGATTATAAACTAGCCTTTTTAATGGTAAATGCAGTAAATGTAATTAATAAAAAAGCATTTTCGATAACCAAAACAATGAAAATAAAAAACGGTGCATAAAATTAACAAATAAGTCAGTTAATATATGCCATTACTAATGGAAACTGTGACTTAATTGCATATCTTAATGTACAGTGATTTATGTAAACAGACGCCGTGGAGCTATCGATAAAAGGCAGCGGTTCCAAACATTTTTCTTCATGTTACTGTGGTGTGGTAAGCTAGCTATAAAAAAATAATTCTATTTGTAAAACATATTTCTTCCGATCTGTACACTGGACACTGTACAATATTTGGATATTTCTATTTCGATTACTTTTTATGTGAAACCTTTTGTTTACCAACTTTTTTTTCTTCTTTGTTTTCTATTTTCGACTTTTGAATCATCAAAATAACGGATTCTGCAGGTAATTCATAAAAGAACTGTTACGTCTTTTGAAACAAAATCATATTTGGTAAATCGTTTCACGTTTTCGAGTTTTGTAGAGGAGCACTTGCCCAGTGTTTTAATCTGTGTTTTGTCATCAAGTTTTATTACCTACGAAGGATTTTGTAATATTCCGGAAGTAAATAGCGGGAAGTGGTTCTAAAAGTATAAATCCCGTTTAAGGTATTGAAGTGCAATATAAGTTTCCGAGAAATTCTATAATCTTACCGAATTTAATATAAGTCTTAAAAAGAACACCAAAGGAAATAGTAATAAAAGTTCGTCCCGAAATACCAATAAGGCAAATAGTAGTACCACAAGCAAAAGAATGATATGTCGTACCTATTCATTCGTGAAGTAAATATTTACATACATTTTTCATTCTGTGAAAAGTAATTGTACCGTTTAGTAATCATCCTTCCTACAACTATCACTTGTTTTGTCTTTGTCACATTATACAGGGGTCCCAAAGATACCCCGAACAACAGTCACTGCCAAAAACGCGGTCACATGGACAACTAGACTTCATATCATTTAATAGTTTTCATTTCGTGCTTATCATTCGCGGTTATAAAAGGTAAAATACTGTATAATTTTTCCAAACTAAGCCGATTTGGACCAAAATTTAGATTTAGGTTCTACTTACCCTCTACTTCGAAGTTGACCCTGTGCCGGAGTTGTTTTAGGGGTGAAAACTACCCCTATTCGAAAATAATTATAGAATTGTAGATTCGAGCGTGTAATAGGTTGAAATCATCTTTAAATAAGTAATTATGATGAATTGAAAATTGTCAATCCCTAAAAACCATCCCCTATGACAGTAATCATTAAAAAATAATGTTGAAAAATATTACTCAGCAACATGGAATAATTTAATTATAATAGTGATATTAAATTAAGATTTCTTTACTGCTTTATTTTTTTATTATTTATTTATAAGTTTCAACCCTTATAAAAACCACCCCTTGCAAAAAAACGAACAATTATAGTTAAAAAATTTTTTTTAGTTCAAACTCTCGAATAAGTCGAAAAGTATTGACTTTCAGAAAAAACTTTATAGAACAAAAGTTGCTTAGAATAAGTCAATATATCTATTCAAGGAGTTATTTTCAATTAAACATTTTTCACCCCCGAGAAGGGGTGGCATCCACCCCCAGGGTAAAAGAAACCCCCGGTGGCGGTGTAGACAATAGTTTAAGTGCAGTTAAAAGAATGTAATACAACTTGACAATTTATTTAATTTCAAAAAACAACAGTCAGAATAGCATTCTGTTGTAGTAAGTGGTGATTCAGCAAATATTTGTTGAAGGAAGTGATACTTAAAAACAAACTTAAGACGTCAACCTTATCTTTGTGTATTATTTAATTAAAAGCTGAACATCGCAGTCATTATTCTAACCAAACAGAATCGCGAAATCTGATATCTCTGACAATGAAATTTGTTAAAACTGTAAACTTGTCAGGATTTATCGTTGGACGCCGAGGAGGGTACAATAAAGACGGAGCTGTTTTTCGTGTGATAAAATATGGCTGATATTTATTACGAGGGAGATGTACCTCAACAATGCTCCCATTACTTCCGAAAGTAGGTCACTTAAGCAATTTTGGCGCCGACATTATAAAACTTTCTAAATTAACAATTTGATACTATGTTAAAAATGTCCTTATCTCCCCTTAAGATCGGAATATAACTCTGACAATAATGAGAAAAGTTTACTTGCCATAATCTATATTAGGGGCATAACTGGGTTTAATAATATTTTTTTTCGAGGGTCCGTGACCGGGAAAATTGTATAATTTATTTGTGTGTTTGACTCTTCGTGGGGCAATTCTATAGCAGATTGAAGATAACCGAGGAGAGCAATTAAAAGAAATTCTCAGAACTTGAGGCTTGTGTTTGAACAAAAGTATCTTTCTGCGAGTTGTATTTTTAAACGTAATAAAAATGACAAAGGTTTGTATCGATGAATACAGGGTATTGTACATTGTTTGCCTCGAATCTGAAGCTTACTGATTTGTTGTTTTATGGATTTATAATTTGTAATTGACTGTAGCAAAATGCAAATGCAAATGTAAAATTGTTGTTATTAGCAATACATTTGTAACCATGGTTAAAAGCATTTATTTATTTTTTTATTTGTTCACATATTCCTTTAGATAGCTGAAACAAAAACATATTTACGCTAATTATAAAAACTCATTGTAATGTTATTCACAATGATATTCATGCTTATTCTGCTAAGAGTTTTGAAAATGAAATAATCTTTTTTGTACTTTTTTTTTGTTTATTGTTTGTATGATTTCCGCCAAATTAATAGAGGGTATTTTTATGGAATAGTAAGTAATGTTTGATTATGTTTTTATTTTATTATTTTATTATTATTTTTATTTATTTTATTTTATTAGCATTTCAGACGATTTATAACACAACTGCAATGTTAATTACCGATACCTGTGTATAAATTTGTATTATAGTATACTTGAAAACTCTAATGACTGCATTTTTTGAGTGATCTCTGATCTGATCTCTGAGTGATCTTTGAGTTTGATGCATCTTTTGAACAACGTAGTCTACACATCTAAACATGTCCTTTTCTGAAACATTTATTATTTTCCTAAAGAAGATAAAAAAGTTTTGCATTCTTCTACAATAAATTCCTTTATTTTCTACAACTGTAGATGTGCTTAATTTTTAAACGGGTGAAGACAATTCGATTCTTAAAACGGAGTTATATTTCCAGTGGCTGATATTCAACTGATGACTTGTAGGCGCTCTTGTAATTTTTTTCTTATGAGAGGTACCTCTATTTGTCAAGTAAAATTTTATCCCTTTTACTTTTTTTTATACAATGTATACAAATGCATAGCCAAGAGTAACTTGAGTCCGACTCTATCTGCATTGATGATAGAACCACAGCAGCAATATAACGTAGACGGGGTGACATATTTGTATATCAATATATAATCCAAATAAGCGTGAGTTATTTTGAAAAATCAAGGGGTACATTATCCAATACAATCATTTGGTGTACATTTGTTACAAATGTCAACATTTTAAGGAAATATGGTAAAAACTGAAAATTTGGTATTGGTGTACAAATTTTGCAAGATGTAACGGGAGAGATGAGGAGGCCATAGATATTTTTTTGAAGATATTTCAAAGTTTCTCTGTAATTTTTGGTCTCCTGAATGAGAATAGTCCGCTATAATTTTCTGGAATTGATCCATATAGAAACTAAGTGACTCGGCTTCAAGTTCATCAAGAATTCCATTCTGGACCATATCAGAAACTCCTCTTGTGTAGTCTTTATTCTTGTGGTTACCTACATGGCTTTCAATAACTCCTTGAAAGCTAAACCATTCTACCTCTTCTTTGTCAGCCAGTGTAGAAGATATAAGCCTGACTTTCGACTTATTTATGATTTACTGTTCATCAAAAACCGTTTCCTTAAATTCTTCTATTGGTGACGAGAGTTGATTCCCAAAGTATTCGAGGCATTTTCCATTTTCACCCAAAGCTTTGCAGAACTTCTTCATAAAGTCACCTTTAGTATCGAGTGGTGGAAGCAATATTCTTTCTTAAGATCAAACTGTAACCTCTGGTGCACTATGAACAAATTTTGATCCAATGGTGTAAAAAGGTTTCAGTGCCATATTATCCCATCCAATTTTAGTCAAACAGTGGCAAATACTTCATATTAAAGTCACTGTAACTTGTAGGATATGTGTATAGAATAAGGCTGTAAATGCTTCATTGAACGAGCAAATACTTTGTCGTTTTTGATATACAGTCACCAGAATGTCAACGCCACTTTAAATTTGTCATTATGGAGTAAATAGCACCCACTCAGAATAACACAAACTAGTCCTTAACTTGAAAATTGCCTTTAATGCCAATTCTACTTAAAATTCGGTATTAAGCCATAATCATGAATTTTACTAAAATGTAGATAGGATGAAAAATAACAGTAACTGTTACTCAACTGGGTGGCTGTAATATGACTTTAAATATAGTAGCATATTGGAAATTTTAATAGTAACTTGTTAGTGATCTATATTACAACAAAATACGTCAAAGAATAATATGTTATCAAATCGTGGCAAAATTACTTTCAAGTAACGAAAGTACCATTTGTGGTTGGCTAACTTTGCTATTTTTTTTGCTACATTTTTGCAAAATTAAATGATTTTTAACTTTTGTGAATTTTGTAGCATATACATTATATTTTGTTTTAAACATGCTACTACAAAATTATATTCGATACTTTAAAGAAACAAATGAAAATTCGGATATTCATTAATATAGTGCTATGATGATGGAAAAGAATGATAGATTGCTGTCGGTTTAGTAAAAATAATTTATTATTCTGTGACGATGCAACTTTTGCTATTTGGGATTACAATGTTTCTAATCTCAAAATGCAGAATCTTAGATACGTACACTTTTTTATCGTTCAAACTTTTCATAAGCATAATTTGCTTGTAGACCAGTTCTGAAGCCTTCAAAAATGGTAAAAAGTGAAAAAAAATTATAGTAGGATGAAACCCATTGGAAAAGGAAGGGATTATAACAGAAATGAAAGGAAAAATAATTTACGGACGATCTGAGGTCGGGAAGGGGAAGGGGTGAATTTTTAAGGGTAAAAAACGGTTTCCCTTGATTTCCCGAAAAACTCCATAAGACTTGTAGTCTTATGGAAAAAAGTTAAATGGCAAAGTTGTAGGTAATAAAAAGATCTACAACTTTTGTATTTACACTTTTTTGACGTAACCTTAAAATTTATGTGAAAAATTCAAATAACCAAGTTTTTGGTTTTTTATTTTTATCTTTTACAAAAAAAATAAAAAATTTCACGAAATTTGGTGAAAACTTACCTATTTATGTCCCAAACACGCTGTAATTTTTTTGATTTGAAATATTTGTTTTTTCACCTTATTTTTACTTCATATCGAAAAAGCACCCTAATTTTCAATCGAAAATTCTCACGTCGAAATATCTGCTTTTTTAAAAACGTCGATGGGCTTTTTCTTCGTTGAAATCTCTACTTTCTGATGGTGTAAAAAAAAATATACATTGCTGTGGTAAGTTTTCTCAGGAAATGCAAAGAAACGAAAAAAACAAGAATCCGAAAATTGTTTTCTAATCATTATGTACAATTTTGAGCTATTTATTAAAATTTACACTTTAATTACTCGAAAAACGTAAGATTCCAAGATTGCAAAAAACATGCGAAAATAGTTGTTCTAAATATTAAAGATAGAATTTAAAGGGGATTTTATCTAAAAAATGTCACTATTTTTTTCAGTAAAAAAGTTGATTTATTAAATTCTAATTACATTTATGTCATAGAAAATCTCATAACATATAAATATACATGTAAATCGTACTATTGAATTTAGTCATAGAATCTTGTTATTTATAAATATCTTATCTTGAATTCTAATCACTTATTCATTAGTTTTTGTCTCTTTGATGCCATTTCTTCATCGTGAGATTCGACAAACCTTCCCGATTCTAGTAGATCATCGAAATCTTCAAAACAATCACCTTCTCTATGAGATACCTTTTGATGGGCTAAAATTTTCCGTAGGTCACTCAGGTATATAAGTTATCTTAAAATAGCAATAAATAGGCATCTACGTATATAATTTAAAGAAGATTCTACAACTTTCCCAAAATATTGTAGATTGTCTTATTAAATATTAACTTTATTAACTGATTGGTTGTTAATTATAATGGTATAGTTCGACTTGTAATTTTTTTGTTTATCAATGTAACATGGAATCTTACGTTTTTCGAGTAATTAAAGTGTAAATTTTAATAAACAGCTCAAAATTTTACATAATGATTAGAAAAAAATTTTCGGATTCTAGTTTTTTTCGTTTCTTTGCATTTCCTGAGTAAACTTACCATAGTAATGTATATATTTTTTTACACCATCAGAAAGTAGAGATTTCAACGAAGAAATACCAAAAACTTGGTTATTTGAATTTTTCACATAAATTTTGAGGTTATGTGAAAAAAGTGTAAATACAAAAGTTGTAGATCTTTTTATTACTTTGCCATTTGACTTTTTTCCATAAGACTTGTAGTTTTTCCGGAAATCAAGGGAAACCATTTTTTACCCTTAAAAACTCACCCCCTTCCCCTTCCCGACCTCAGATCGCCCGTAAATTATTTTTCCTTTCATTTCTGTTATATTCTCTTTCTTTTCCAATGGGTTTCATCCTACTATACTTTTTTTGGTTTCAAAAATTATCGACCCTGGTCTATTGGTGAGTAATCGTATTTTTTCTTTGAAGCTGTATGCTTTTATTCTAAGAAGCAATTTATTCCAATTCGTTTACCATTTATACTTCCAATTCCAATAGAACTTGTAAAAGCAGTACGCAGCTTTGTTAAACATTCAAGTACGGGATAAAAGGAAATATGATCATGAGCGAAAGCTGCTTATTCGGGAACATGTTATTTAATAAATCTTATTCCGAGTTTGTATAACTTTGTAAGTAATCCTGGGCTGCGAACAAATGAAAAAACTTTTTGTGTTTGGATAAAAACTCCAGTCATTTATGTGGGATCCTGATATTATATACCTAGAGTGCCAACTAGTTGTTTATCTTAGGATTGCTGTAGGATAATCCTTCTACTTCCCAGTCTGTGATCTTGCGGAATTAGGGTATTCGGCTCATGGCCCTTGTTGCCTCGCTGTTTGCCACCCCTGAGAACTTTATCGGAAATGACTACGTCGTAAATGAGCCGATTTTTTCGGATGGGGTGAATAATTTTGCGCCAAGTTTTAAATATGCCCGGAACGTATTGGGATATTCCGATCGGAATTGCAATTATGTTCGACGGTGTTCACAAATTAGGGGTGTGAATTGTAACAATAACACGGGTAGTTAGAAAAATTGGAATGCTCTTTGACCAGACCCTGTTGTTATATTTTCGGACCCGCTGAACACAAATCTGAAGTCAAGGTAGTGCCAGCACAAACCATTTTCGAGCAAATGCACCCTAAATTCTGAAAAATTGGACATTTGCAAATATTTGCATCTAATTTTATGACAAATGCTATAAACTAAGGTAAATCAGATCAAAGATAAAAAATGGGAATGTTCCTTCAGTCATCAAGTCGGTAAGCTTCTCAGAATGCAATACAATTCATACAGTGGAAGCGCAGAAAAGAGAATTAGATCACATCATGCCACGAGGATCTGCTGATAGCTGAAAATGAAGAAAATTTTCCAGAGGAAGGAATACGAAGAAGCAGACGAATAGAGTATAATAGTCTCATAAATTAAATAACATGGGACATCAACCAGCATGCTAGAACTTTTTATTTCCCACCTTGTTGGTCTCTTGCAATATTTACCCTACAAAATATATTATCTGGTGTATGCCTCAATATTCCGTATTGGGGCTGCTATAATTGAATATTTTTATTGAGGATGCAGATTTTATATCAATACATATATTTGCCAGTGCCAACATTGGTGTACTAATTTCATTTATCTGCTCTCACTATAGTAAATAGACTATTAATTGTTTTTAAGGAGGTAAGTGGACTTTACCGTGGAACTTGAAGTTGCTATGGACAACGGGAGTTAAGTAACTTACCTCCTTAGAGAAAAAAGCAATTTCGAGTTATAAATGCGTATTTTATGAACAAATAAATAGAAATATTTGATGAACATTACATATTGTTAATTATTATGAATGAACATTTATAGTACTTGTACATAGCTATTACATTTAGTAACATTTATAAAATCTGGATAATTATTCCTCTCGCGTTTATTGATTGTCACATTTTTATCAAAATAATTTAACATTTAACTTTAATATTACCTAATACTCTGCAGTGGCTCGACTGCCATTGTATGAATTGGCAAAATAGTTTCAACTTGTTCCACAATATTCTATTTTCTCTAAGCATTAACGGTAAATGCAACAGTAACCTGAATAATGAATATTAAACTTTGCTCTCAGGAAATTCGAATTCATAACTAATTCAGATGTTAAGTCAATGTTATTGTGAAGCCAGAGAGCCGAAGCAAATGATGTTCGGAGTTTTATTGTGTGGAAATGGTAGTGTTGTTTGAAATATCGCGATAAAGCGACAGTATTTGGCCCCTATTTCCATATCTCTGTTATTGAGATAATTAAATATAACAATTGAAAAGTAAGCGTGCGTATCATAATTCTAAATTATTTTCCACAGCTACGAGAAAAGTCGTTACGTCACAGTGTTCTTATAAAAATTGTTTGTCACACACTATTAAAAATAACCTTGCTTTTGAATTCCTAATTTGGGGTGGTCTAGAGAACAGAACTGACGCTTCACAGTATTTTGTCACGAGGAACAAGAGACTGCCAAAAAAGGACGAGAAGCAAAGGGACAGTTCAAATCTTTACGTAACTAGATTTTTTGAACCGATCCATGGAAGAACAGAGTTTCAGACGCAATACTATTGTAACTGGCATTCCAAAAGAACTAGAATGTTTTATTGTAAAGGACAGATGGATTAGATCTAACAGAATAAATGGGACAGACACCTTATTAAACAATTCCTGATACCTAACGACTCCCTCGTATTTTAAGCCCAAAAACAATATTCTGTTTTCCGCCTCGCGCGGATGCGAGCAAAATGCAAATCTCCTTCAAAAAATGGATGTTATACTGTTCGGTAAGTTGTGAATTCACCCATCCTTCCTGTCGTGTTATAACAGCCAATTTAAAAAGCGCCACGTTGTTTACAGAACATTAAAATCGTTGTCCCTTTGTCATCAGTTCTGGCTTCCTATAAATTTCAGCCGGTTCACATGTGAAGCCGTTGCCGAGTTTCGTTCTGCGTGAGTTTTAAAATTGCGTTTTAACAATTCCATACTATAACAAATATCATTAAAATAGTTAAAAATGTATGTCATCTAACCTCAGGGGTAATTTTCTATACTACGATTTAAACTTGTGTAAACTATCGTACAACTTAGACACATATGAGATGTCTTTTATTATTAACTTTACGCTTCTATATCTGAGAATCTACACAGTAGAATGCTGTCGTATTTGGCTAAAAAGAAAGGGGTTACGATGTAGTTTTTATGGGTGCAAGATTTTGTCGATTGCATAGAAAATTCCCTTGGCAATAAATAATTGTTTATGGAGTAAAACGTTGAAAACTTTTTAAAATTTTAAATGGTTATTAAAGTAAAAATAGGTATTTTTAGTACTGATCGTTGTTTATTATGTCAACCAGTACCTCTAAAAAATGGTGTGCCCTTTCTAAACCTTAATTTAAACCCACGGTACGCGATAAGCTTTTTGGAATTTTCTTAATTAACAATCCTGTCAAACGAAAACCACGACATCGATCGTTGCAAAATTTTTAGGGTAGAATTGACATATGTTTTACCTTTTGTTCACACAGTTTCATCAATATTTATAAATATTTACTTATTTTAAATATTGCTCCAAATATACGTAGGATTCTCTACTATATTTTACCCATTGTTAATGCTAAATTCCACTTTTTTAATTCGCAGTTGTTGTAATTTTATGGAGAATCGTCAAATAAACAAAAAATAAACAAGGAATGACTTTTTTTATTTAGGGCTTATTTTCAATGTTACAGGGAGAAATATGTCGAAAAACGTGTCATTTTTCGTTCTTTTTGTATGTTTGTTGCTTCCCTGAATATAGATAGCAATGGTTTTTTGAAATAGGCAAACTGGGATTCTTATTCTACATAATATTTGGGATTTTTCTGTACAACAAAATATATTACTCCAAACACAAACGCCAAACGCTACTTTTACTGCTCTATCGCCTGGACTATTTTACATCTCGTCAAAATCACACCCTCGAATTGCTTATGACATTATTTCAACACTATAATTTTTAACTAATGGTATTGTGAGAAACAACTGCTCTGCGGATTACAGCTCTGTCAAGTACTCAATTATACTCGAAAAATCCAGTAAACCGTCAAGTCCACGAAATCATAGTTTGTAGGTTATATCTCGCCCACATTTATTATCCACATTTACGTAAAATTTAACATGGTTAACAAATAATTATAGAAATTTTTTAACTTACGTTTTAAGGAGCTGTAGTTCCCATTCAAGGAAAACTTCGAAATTTAATACACTATTTTTTGACAGCGAGTAAAGATTTTCTTTAAATCAAATCAATTATCTGAGGTACCTAATCCACAACCGAAGTAACTAATTATAGGGTACCTAATTACAGGGAAGAAATATATTATTCTTGATGCATATCTTAAACTAAGATATTTACATCTTCCATCAATAAAGCTTTCTTTGAACTGATGACATTTAACAGTGGTAAATGGACATTAATGATATGGCGTATAAATAAATATGTTACGCATTCTTCTTAATTCAAGAAATTTTTATTTTACCATGTGAAAACATGCCATTAACGTAAAAAGTTTTCAATTGTCTCTGGTCTGGCCTGTCTAAATGACAGGCTTAAATGGAAGAGTAAATAATTAAATTCTCAATAAATAAATAAACCCTTTTTTTGGTGTCTGGTCAGACAAACTGTCTGTCTTCTCCTTGGGAATACTTTTTATTAACTTCTAAACTTCTACTCGATCCTACTTGTCCATGCGGTGAAACTGTGACTTAAGGACTTAGGTACACAGGAGCACCAAAGTTGAGTTGATGTAAGTTGCAGAATACTTGAGCTTTAATGGTCTTTGGAATATGTGCGGTTTTTGGTAAATTATTATAACATTAAGCTGATTTATATTAAATTGTTTCATTCTTAAGACAACTAAAGGCAACTGGATCTGTTTTTTTTCTTGCAAAGTGACTTTGCAACTCTGAATTTACATCCTTGTATGCCTGGTAATCTTCTTAGCTGCACAGGGGTATATTATCGTGATTGCAAATGCCATTACTGGTGAAGCAAATTCGTTTAATCAATACGGAGCAAATGGTTGTCTTCAACACACATTGCACATGCAAAAGTTGCATTATTCAAAAGCCTTGACTAACTTAAGAGTGCAAGTAAGTTATTATATTGGGTGTTTTTAAGTTGTGTAACTCGACAGAACCAAAAAAAGTAAAAAAAAATGTGTTCAGCGTATAAACATGTGGATTTTTCATCGCAAAAGTTATCTGTTCCGTTAGTGGAACAAATTTTTATGGCCCACATTTTGCTGTAAAAGCCATTTACCAAAATATGCTTCTTTGTGATGGTTGAAAAATTGAGAGTAATTTGCTGCGTGCGATAGGGATATAATAGATTTTCTTCGATTCTATAAATTATATTCGATCTACTCAAAATCTTTATTAGACTCTGCTGATGGCATTTAAACGATTGATAAGTGAACAGTTTGTGCAGGATAATCACGTGAAAATTGTCGGTCTCTTATGTCCCTTATTGTTCGAGATACGAAAAAAGTTAAAAATAAATGATGTACGATATTAAAAAAAATATATGACAGGCATACCATAAAGACAATTGAAGATCGCATTGTACCTCTTCTATCATTTTTACTGTCGTAATAATTATAAAACAATGGTATAGGTAATTTTCCTGTGATTTCAACTTACAAAAACAAGTGAATGTTGTAGTTTGGAGATTTTTTGGCAGAACACCCTGTATATTTCGATAGACATTATACACTAATGCAAAAAATTAAAGGTTCAAAAGAATTTCCGAAATTTGTGTATTTAGGTGATAAATGGTTGTATCGGGAATTTAAAAAAGCATTTTGAAGCGCTAAGATTCTAGTTTTTAGGTCTTTCGGTCGAAATTTTTTAGTTAATTCTAAGAAATAGCGTGATAAAAAAATCAGATATCGACCCCGATTCATACCGTTTATTGAAACAAACTAATAAATTTTTGTGCAGTCTGTAATCGCTTAAAAAACAGTTTTTTTTTTCAAAACTACCTTTTTTCTTCTATGAAAAAAAAAATATTTTTTTTTTCATCAATTTAAACGTTATTTGTGGTAAAAATGTGAGAAAACTTTTAATTTTAATCCATTTTAATCATGATTATGAAGTGTTTCACAGAGTTCTTCTGGGTATATCGAACTGTATATGTCATGCTTAATATTAGTCATTTCGTGAATGTTTCTAATTTAGCTGTTAATTTTTTAAAAAACCATAAATTACCTTTTTTTCGTTTTTTAAAATTCGTGTAAAAGATGAAAAAAAAAATCCGAAAATTTGCGCCAGCTTATAGGAAATTTATTCCAGTTTTCGAAACTGCCCTTCAATTCTCTGTACGACCATTTGTCGCCGAGATATCTATGATTAAGACAAACGGACCCTTTTCCATTAAAAGTCCGATATTTTCATGAAAAATGATCGTATCGAAATTTAAGAAAATGAAATTGAAGCTCAAGAAACAAGCCATCTGGTCCATGCAATGGCTCAGCTGAAAAAAAAATTTTCCAAGTCGATGGACTAGCGCTTGTTTTGTAGCGCTATTTCTTAGAATTGCATGATATCCGTAGCTCCTAAAAAATTTCGACCTAACGATCTAAAAACTAGAATCTTAGAGTTTCAAAATGTTTTTTTTTTAATTCCCGATACGACCATTTTTCACCCAAATACAGTCTGTCAAAAATCACGGAAAAATTGCGGAAATTCCTTCGACTATTTAATTTTTTGCATTAGTTTAGTGATATGAGGTTTGACAGGTATGTCTCCAATAATAGGAGAGATATAACCAAAAGAGAGAGTTTATTTTTGGCATACTATTTCGGCCATATCTTCCTTATTAGTAGAGATAGATATATCAAACCTTATATCGTTGTAATCCAGAAAAAGCATCCTATGCAAATATGTAAAAATGTACAATGTGTTTTGTTTAAGGAGAACACAAGGTTAGAAAACACACACACACGCACACACACATATATATCTTGAGATGAAACCAGATTAACGGGAGAAAAGTAAAATTTAAATTAAATCGTTATGTAAAAGACAAAGTGGCAAAGTTAATGGTTGGAATGATTATTATAAAATTTATGATTGAGTTGATTATCATGTTAGTAAATAGTTAAAAAAATAAGTTAGAATAAGAGGTAATAAATGATATTAAAATTGAAAGACAATTTGTAGATTAATTAAAAATATATGTCAGAAAAATGTCAAAATTAAAGTAGGATACACAAGGATTCTGTAGTCACTAGAAAGGTCAAATAATATGAGAAAATAAAAAAATATTTTGAAGTATAAGGCAAAATTGAATGTAAAGAAAGTAGAATAGGGTGTATAAGTGAATAAGAGAAAGTGAAGTGAAGTGAATTATAAGAGGAAGAGGACACGTTCAAAGATATGTGGAAAGGCCTTTAAAAAAAAAAAAGAAAAATCAAGATAGTAAGAAAAGCGAAGGATTTATTGATTAGTTACAGAAAGAATTTTGAAAACGACAGTTATTAAAAGTAAGAAAAGAAAACATAGAGAAATATAAGCAGTTAAGAAGCGAGAAAAGGGAAAAAGACTCAAATAGGAGAAAGCAAGAATTTAAAAATACCAGTTGAAAAAATAAGGTATCTAAGAAATTCGAGACAAGCGGATCATCCACAAACAAGATCCAGGAAGACATAAAGAACGCTGAACAACAGTAGCAGATTCCAGAGGCCAGTAGGAAAATCAGGAAAACGGAAGATCAGTAGCAGGAGAGCAGTAAGGAAACCGCATATCAGTGGCAGAGGAAAGAATCAATAAAACAAAGTAAAGGAGAGAAATCAGTCGACACATCTTTATCGATTATACGTATAAAAAGGTACCTTTTATAATAAAAACAAAAGTCGTATACGAAATATAATACAGAATTGCAAAAGTAAAAAAAAAATTTAATATAAAAACGTTTAGTAAATCACTAATTCAATATTAAGCAAAGTTATTTAATCATTTCATATATATACTTAAAACTGGCCAATCTTTGTAGAATTAAATATTAATATTAGAGAAAATTAATAAGTGTTAAATAAGAAGTTATAAGATAAAGCGTCAGTGTCTTAAGGTATGCAACCAGTATTACATGAAATTTAATTTAACGATATTATCAATATAACCTCTTGTATAAGGCTTTATAAACATTGTGAAATACTTCAAAATATTGACTAGTGTGTTTAAGAGTTTAGAGTGACAAAATTTGACATATATATAGAACAAAAAAATTAATAAATTCATTTATTACTAAACCTCTTGTTTTTATAGCTGTGATTGGTGTGGTTTCTTGCTAAAGCATAGAACCGACTACGGAGATAGAGTCTAGAGCTAGGTAGGGCGAAGATATACAATACACAATACACCAATCCAACCAAATTAATATCATATCGTACACACATATAATCATAACAATATATATCCGAAATGCAACATTTAATTGTTTTTCTCTGTTTTTCTCTTCTGAAATCACAAGAAATTTTTTACAACTTAAGGGTGATAGAATCTTATGCGAATAACCCTGTATGTATTACAAAAATGGTAAGCATTTATAAATTTTGCGCATGTATAAGTTCGTAGAGTATTGTTTTTATTTTATTTAGCTTTGGAAGTTTCACGACGAAAAAAAAAACGAGAGGATTTCGAATTTATTTCACGTCTGTTTTGAGCGGCCCTTAATTTATCGACGCTGAAATTGGATCTGCAAAAACAAAGCCCATTAGATCTCAATGATGTTGTGACTGCCAGAACAATGATGTTGTGACTGCCAGAACTATTCAGGGACAAAACAGTTTGACATGGTAGCATTTTGTCTATTCGTGTTTTCTGTATCGTGTTCATGGTAGTGCGTTGTTCTTCATTAAATCGCGAAAATATTAAATAGATTCTTGTAGCTGTTTTGCTGTGGAATTGTACATTGTTTTATTTACGCTTTCTTTATATTTTTCACAATTTCTCCTCTACGTATAGAAAGCATAATCTTCCAAATTGTTTGTTGCATTGTTTTACCTATATAATATGTGGTTAACTTGACCTTCATTTGTGACACTCTGTATATGCAAAGTCATCATCAAAACATTAATTATACAGGGTGTTAAAAGTTTGACTGCCTTAATTTTAACAGACGATAGAATATATTAAAATAAATTAAAAAACCTTATATGACATGGGTCCTAAACCCAACCATTTCCGAGAAAAAAATTATGAAAATCTCCAAGTTGATGTACAAAAGATTGATTAATTAAGGAATATTGACATCTCTTTTTTGAACTTCTTTATGCTTAATTCTAAAAAATAATTAGAGTTTAATTAAAGTTTCTATTGCAATTTAATACTAATTGCAACTTAATCCGTAAAATCAGATCGGCATTCCCTTAAATTTATCCATTAATTAGTTACATATAACCAAAATGCGCTGCGCGATTTTCCGTGTATGGAATCCTTTTATCTCGTATTAAGCCAATTACAAAGTCAAACTCAAATTAAGCCCCCCAATCAGTATAGCATTACCGCGACCATGCATTCAATTGTCAATAAAAAAGGTCTATTAGTAAATAATTTGTACTGTTTCATGTAGTTGTATCGTGTTTTGGTGAGGGAAATTGTGGCTTTTCTAGTAAATGCGCATAGCTACATTTATTATTCAACTGTAATTTATCAGTTCAGTTGTGTATGAATTACAATAATTGTTTGTTGTGTAAATGTGTTTCCATTAGTAGCACAGAACTTTTAGAAGCTAAAAGTGATTGGTCAAAGGAAATTTTCATTAACAAAGCTCTGTATTCATACTATATTTGAGTTACTTTTAGTTTGGTACTAAAGACAACACTCACACTAACATTGAGTGCTGTTGGATCCACTTCTAGAATGGTATGTGTCACACAAAATAAAAGGTCGTGTCTAAAACACTGGAGATTTTATCAATAGGATCAATCACAGTAATTCAACTAGGTCCGGACAATATCCTAGTGAGGTATTGGAAGAGCTTCATCGATAGTTTGTCACAGAAGATCAGGATGAGAATTTAGTAGACTTGATGAAATTGTGCACTAGATGGACCTTTATACCCTTCTTTAGAGATAAGCAGCAGCTATGGCTTCTTGTTTACTTGTTTATCCTTAGCCCTGACAAATATCTACCAAGAAGATTTTTGGAAGAAGGTCTTGGAGTCAGCAAGTCCAAAGCCAGTGTTGGTTGAAATATCTTAATGATACAGATTTGTCATCTGGCTTCATGAATATAACAGAAAAACTTTCTGGACGACACTAGTGGAGTAGTATCCAGTCATCAACTTCACTATAGAGTTTGTAGGAAATGATACTCTAGGACGTAGGGTTTACAGAAAGCCAACCCACTTAGATAGGCATTTATAATAGTTTGTTAGATTTCTAACACATGAATAAAGTGAAGTTATAAAATTTTCTTGACAGTTAAGATTAAGAAGTTAAAAGAAGCAAAATACCTCAAAAGTACAATGAATAGAGATACCAACGTCATCAGACTTTAGAGAAAATATTTATATTTTTTAAAAGTATTAAATAGTTATGTGAACAGTTAACTTAATATCGAAATTAGATGGAAACTGGAGTATGTATTTCCAAAAGGAACATTAAACTAAAACAGAGCCAGCGAATTGGAGTCATGTACTAGATCATTTAAACTTTATAACCAGATTAGATGTTGCTATAACAGGTCTGTTATGGGAATGTATTCATTCTAAATTCAAAACATAGATGCCTACTGCAAACAACACGATTATTTCATTGTCTATTGTAATTTCCGAAGTACAGGTGCTACAAAAATGTTCCTGTGCTTTCTCTATATTTTTAGTATTAATAAATGGCTACAGCAGTGAACCATATAGTTTGGGCCTTGCCAAAGTGTAATAGAATTTATTAACTGAGTTTAGGTAATGCAATTCCTTGGATTCTCTAATTATAAAGCTTGCAGTTTGGCAAACAGATAAAGTTATATTATTAAAGTAGCCTTTATACGAAAGTTTTGTATCGAACTTTTTTCACATACTTATTTAATTTTGTTGAGAATTACTTCCACAATTTTTAGAGATGTTATAATGTAACATATATTGAAATAAACCTAGTTTTATCATTAATAATAATTTGTCTAGATATTTTCAAGTCATCTGCAAATATAAGGCATTTAGAATGACACACAATATTTGGTAGATCATTAATAAGATAAAGAAACACTATTGATCCAAATTCGAACCTGGGGGGACACTTGAATAATTCACATATTAATTTGAAATTATACAATTTTATTTTACTGAAAATGTTCTATTTCTTAAATAAGAAACAAGTATTAATAAAACGTTTGTTACTCCAGAATTTCTATAGCAGTATGTAATGGTGCACTTTGCCTGATAAATGTCTTCTGGAAATCTGTATAAGTTTGCTATTTGAAGCATGTAGATGAAAGATGATTGATTTTTTGTTTGTTACGATTTAACTCAAAAACTACTCAACCAATTTTACCGAAAGCTACATCTCCTCGGAGTAACTTAGGCTATTTTATATTCGCCCGTGCGAAGCCGGGGCGGGTTGCTAGTGTATTAATAAATATGTCGTTAAAAATTACGTAAACAGTTATCTTATAACTTTATACAGAGAATGTGAAACAGAGTATATTCAGTTAAATGTACGACGCAATAAAGTAGGTTTTATTTACTGTAAAATTATCCCAAACAGGAATGTACGTCATTACGGCCGTCCCAATGCAAAGGCTACGTTTACAGAGCTATGAAATATTATTGATCAAATTTAGACCTTTTATGGGTATAACAACCGCAAACAAATTTATCGATGTTTGAATAAATAATCCCGCCATTGTTGCATAAATAGCTAAGTGTTGTGGAACAATGCAATTCCACGGTCTCAGTTGTATTATTGTTTGGCGTTCGCTGGCTGGATCCATAGAGCTATACAGAACTCCCCCTTGAATTGTGGGAGATTCAAATCCAATCGATGGAATTACTCTTTACAAGCGGGACCAACGGTGAGTGATGTGGTTGAATTAGCAGATGGAAAGAGTTTTAAGCACACCTTCGAACAATTAGGGTTGTATTGTGGATGCGCCGATTCGATCCGTTGGGCTTAAACTAATTTTTTCGTCGGTTGTTGGAAGGAAAGGCAATGTTGGGTTATACAGAGTAGTCGTTAGGTACGTTCCGATATGAAGAGCGAATTTTAAGAAGAAAGTTCCAGTAAATCGAAGGGGTCTAGTTTACGAGTTACAGGATGTTGAATTTTAGAAAAAAAGTTCACCTTGGAAGCTTCATTTCCGATCTATGAAGTATGTTTTTTTCTGAAGTCGTTCATAAATGTTTTGGAACAATTTCAAATGCCATAATAGTCCAATTAACTAAGCCTTTAAATCGAAATTTTGCCAACTTGGCTGAATTTTTGATATGAGTTAGTTTAAGGTATATTATAACAATAAGTGAGAGTAATTTTTTGTTCAACCCCCGGCCAAGGGTGGAAAAAGATAAAACAAAGGGCTTTTTCAAGATAACTCAAAAAGGGTAAGAGCTAGAAAAAAAAGTTTTTCATGAAAGTTGTAAAGCAGACAATTCTACATAAAAATGGCCTCTTAACTTTTTCTTGTACTATTACAATTAACAGAGTTAGGGAGGCTAGAAGTTAAGGGAAGATTTCAGAAATTTAAAAAAAATCATAACAAACAGAAAAATGATTGAATTTTGTAATTTTTTTTTTCAATCTGCTCTAAAATATGTAACTTTTCTTTTCAGAGAAATAGATATATTTTTTAATTTTTAATAAGAAAGTTATAACAAAAAATCAAATTTTTAATCGTTAATTTTAATGATTTAACAAAATTAAATTTCTGAAATCTTCCCTTAACTTCTAGCCTCCCTAACTCTGTTAATTTTAATAGTACAAGAAAAAGCTAAGAGACCATTTTTATGTAGAATTGTCTGCTTTACAACTTTCATGAAAAACTTTTTTTTCTAGCTCTTACCCTTTTTGAGTTATCTTGAAAAAGCCCTTTGTTTTATCTTTTTCCACCCTTGGCCGGGGGTTGAACAAAAAATTACTCTCACTTATTGTTATAATATACCTTAAACTAACTCATATCAAAAATTCAGCCAAGTTGGCAAAATTTCGATTTAAAGGCTTAGTTAATTGGACTAAATACAGAACTCTAGTATTTTATTCCGTTGCTAAGCAACCTTCAGCAAACAGTGTGGGAAAGTTACTTTTCTGGCCTAGACCGGGAAAGTCACATTTCCCATATCATTTTTATGTATATCTTATGCAGTAAATAATCATAAATACATACAGGCAAACCAACTCATATCAAAAATGCATTATTTATTTAGAAATTACAATATCCAACGGGACAAAGTCCCAATTACAGGATAAGGTAAAACCGAAAACAAAACCTTAACTTACTTTAAAAAGAAAAAAGACAAACTAACACTAAACAGAAAAAAACAAGTACTAGGTACACTAAATAGAGCCATCAAATTATAAAATATAAAATCCAGACAAAAGATCTTAGGTGTTAATAAAAATATAAGTACTACACCAAATAGAGCAATCAAAATATAAAATCCAAACAAAAGAACAGAAAATTAAAAAAAATAAACATACAGGGTGTCCCACCACGAACTCCATCGATGGATATCTGGGAAATCGCTCTAAGGATTTTTTTTGAAATTGTGATGGTGTGATACGGACTGTGGTTATACCGGAAATCGATACTAACTTTCTTATTCTAAATGGAACTCCCTGTATATTATTGCATTTTTGAAAAAAGCATCCATTTTTAAATTGAAAACATATAGCACACTCAATACTTAGGATTGACCGTTTCCGAGACATTCTGATATTTAAGCAAAAGTTGACAGATGCAAACTGTCAGCAAAATTTAGTTTTCCCGGGAACATAGATTTATATTTTTGTGCAAATTGGACATTTTGTAGAGAAAGACCTAATTTATTGAAATTGACATGAAAATTTTCCAGTTTTTATATGGGGTGGTCAAAAAAAAATTATCGAATATGAAGTTCAGAAAATGTGGAAAACTCGAAATTTTTAAATGGAAACCCCTAATTTTCTAAACGTATTCACATTCTGCACTAAAATTAAGTATACCTTTGTTAAACTTTCCCTATACCTAAACCCAGTGGTTTTCATTTTATTTACGAATAAACATTTCCCTTTCCTTAAAATTATGTTTCCATTTGACATTTTAGGTTGGCTGTGACAGGTAAGTAACAATCAACATGACAACTGTCACAGGTTTTTAATTGTCAAATTTATTTTAATAAATGTTCAAAATGTCTTCCTTCAACTTCTCAACTTCTAAACATTTTTCGCATCTTCGAATTAGTTTCTTGTGGGTCGCTGCTCTAACATAATCCGGTGATAGATGCTCTATGCTTACAATTTTCCTTTATTGTTAGTGGAGTACTATACACACTATTTTTTAGTGTCCCAATTAAAATAGTATATATCACCGGATTCTATTAGAACACCGACCCACAAGGCACTAAATAAATAGCATTCAGTTAAGTTATTAATAAAAATAACAAACAGCGGTGGCCAAAGGATTGATCCTTGCGGAACACCTTTTCTGAAAAAAATCATACGCCACTGGTTTTTTAAATAGTTTGAAATGTTATTAAAAGAAATTAATAGAAATTGTGAAACAAAACTTTTCCACAGATAGTTATCTTATTTTTTATGTAAAACTAATGTAAGTTTTGAACATAGTACAGCTGTATTAATTAGAAAGAGAAACCAATAATTGCATTTCTGTCTGACTTGAGGATTAATGTGGCAACGTCGCAATCAGCTGACAGCAAGGAGGGAATACATTTGAAAGACTTGATAAAAACGAAATTGATTTCAAACATATACATTTTTCCTAAATCCCATGTATATTGTCATCAACAATTATCCACAACAGATTATTTTTTGTAATGTCTTTAAAAAACTAAATTAATTCGAAAAGGCTAGGAAGCTGTGATATGTTTATTGGAATAAAAAATACAGTTGATAAATCCTTTTAATATATTTAATGGTTTATAAAAACATCGTAATGTGTACCCAGTAATATTTAGGGTTACATAAAGTTTTCTTTACTTGATTAATATAAGTAGTAATACCTACTTGAGATAAAAGCATTTGTACAGAATAACAAAGGAACACAAATATTTCTCAGCAAATTTTATATCTAAAAAATTAGTTATAGTTGCAAAACTTTTGTAACATTACTAAAATAGAGATGAAAAATACGAACAGTGAGTAATAATGTAACTTCTATCACAGAACCTTCAAAATTGCATCCAACATTTTCTTTGGCTTGGACGAGAGATGGGCGCGAGTGTCATTTCATTTCTTTAGAACTAAATTAACATAATTATTTTCTCGTTGTTTTACCAGTTCACATGATTTACTGATTTTAAATAAAGGATATAAATCCTCGCGAGGATAATACAATATATTTGCTATATGTAATAATTATATTTTACATAGTTTACACACAATACATTTTTGAACTCGTACCTCTTACATCTTTACTCTCGTACATCTTTACCCGAATTTGACGCGCAATATCTCCGATGTCCGAGATCTGTAGGTTCGCAGTGTGTATTTATTTGCTAAATAGATAATGTTTATCGCAAATAATTTCAATAGTATTAAATTTTTTCAAGTTGGTAGCTGGTTTTAGTCCCATAAGAAAAGCATAGGACCCCCCCCTGCGATCCTCACTTCCCTCGGACCCCAATATACCTCCTTAAGTACCTACGTTGCTAAACACAGGCCAGTAAACCACTGACCACTGACCAAAAGAGACCAGTAAATTTTATGAATACATTACAAATTGATTGTACCAGTTAAAGAACCAGTGGCGTACAATTTTTTTCCAAAAATTTATCCATGAAAAAATAGTCCCTACTAAAAAAAATGTCATCCCCCAAATTTTAAAACTAAATATTTTTTACCAGTGAAGTCACAGGAAAAATCATATAAATATTTGATACTTTTAACACCCTGTATCTCCGTAGGGAAGCGTCCTATCAAAAATTTTTATAGGACAAACGTTGATTAATTTCATCGGTAGAATACGCCACTAAAGCTTGGCAAAACTTATCATTAACGCCCTGTATTTACACAAAAATTTATCCGTTTTCGTGTTATATGAAAAAAAAATCAATTTAGATCTAGTTCTCATTTTAAGATATCTTGACATGTCACAATAAAGTTTGACATAGAAACAATTTTTGTGTGTGGTGAATTTTATTTTGTTCCTGCTACCTGAAAAATAATTCGATGCGGATTTCTTACAGTTGCTTAGGGGCGATAGAATCTGCAACTAGATAATTGTGCACCATTCTTTCATCCTTTCGAGGAAATACATTTTTATTCCTCTGCTGCTACGTAAGAAAATTTTAACGATCCCACTTAGAAACTGAAATCATTGTAAATCGAATTACCCTTCGGTATAATGAGGCACTTCTATGTTCCTACATTTAAATATCTCCGTTTTTTAACGAGTTACTGGATTTATTAAAATTTCACCTCCCAAACGTATTTATTTGCATTTGTATATAAATAATTTAATCAAGCATTTACTGCCCTAAACACTCGAACGTAGCTGCGAAATGGATCCGACAATATCAAAATATTTATATTCCCGAATTTACATTTCAAATGCGTGTAATTATATTCAAGAGTACAGTTTTGCTTATTGAATTTTTATTAAACCTTCTGGGAAGCCGGGGCCGAACATGTTGTAAGTGGTAAGGAAAATCGCGGTATACTGAATCTAAAATGGTAAATTTGAATAGAAATAGGGACCCATCGATATAGACCCTACATCGGAATATGTAAATAAATGTTTTTTCGACATATTCCGCGCAGGATCGGCACCGTATCACACGTAATTTATTTTATCAATAAAACGTTTTCGGGTGCAGCCATGAAAGTTCCCCAGATTTTGCGCTTATAACGAAAAAAAAAAAATACAAAGTTAAGTAAATAAATTACGCACACTTTTTTGAGAATGTAAAAAATAACGAAAGCAATACAAAAATTAAGCTAAGCAAAATTAATGAAAATAAAAATTATTATAATATAGGGTGTTTACTAAGCACTTGGACAAGCGAAACTTTGACTAATTTTGAGGTAAAAGTTTCATATGAATATGGGTCCTCAAACGCCTTGGTTTTTGTTTCGACCATTATTGTAAATGTTATTAACTTATTTGTAGAAGTAGTTTTGTCTTAGTCTTAAAAATGATCAAAGTTTGTCACATCGCAATACAATCAATAAAAGACACATTTGTTCATTGTTTTTTCCAGAAAGCGTATCCAAATGTTTTTCCCGTTAAAAAGTTCTCTTTTTCTATTAAACTTTTATTAGAGATTTTTTCTGTATTATTTTCCTTTAAAAAGTTATATACAATATCGTCCTAAAGAGTCTCAAAATAAATATCACCTAAAAATCACATGAGCGGTGGAAGAATCAAGTGGTCGTTGGGAAATAATTGAATGTTCGTTGCTTAAAGTGTATAAATAAATGTCATTAAGAATAAATAACAGGATTAAACTCGATGATTCTTTAACACAGTTAAAACAAAAGGTGACGATAACAATAACTAAACTTAAAAATTGAGGGAAACGTTTTCATGCTACATACATATTCCAATCTACTCTATATATGAACTCCTCTGATTTCAAGACACATATCCAATCTTCGGTCAGTTATTTGATTTTTCCGAACTGAAAAATGTATCTTCATTTCGTCGCAAGGTCGCCTCCAATCTTGTAAAGGTTCCATAATCAGGAATGAGGCGCTCTGGATACTTTTCTCGATATAACTATACAGCTCTTCTTGAATTTTTTTGTGACTCGCCGTAAATTAGCAATATTTTAACTATTTTATTTCTGCATGAGAAAACATTTTGTAAGCACAAAAGTTATACGTTTGACGTTTTTATTGAGTAATGACAAGTATTTTGTGACGTTTATGCACTTTGAACAATAAACATTCAATTATTTTCCAACGACTACTTGATCCTTCAATCGCTAATTTGATTTTTAGATTGTATTTCTTTTGATACTCTTTGGGACGAAATTTGTCGAATAAAAGTTTATTAGAAAAAAAGAGAGCTTTTTAACAGGAAAAAAAAAATGTTTGAGGGAGTTTGTGACACCCTGTACTTAGAATTAACTGGAGAATAGATATGTTTAGTCAATAATGATATACAATGCAACAAAAAAATCCAGGTCCAGGTCCAACACTGTATGTGGCAGTCTCTAACATTAAACAAAAAACTAAGTAAATATTTCAGTGTCTCATCATCAATACTCCCAGTTTCCAGAATTTCGTCAAAGTGCAATGTTATTGAACAAACATATAATCAAAATGCCACACAAAAATTTTTTTGGACGCTCTGTATCTCAAGAACCAAGTCGTTGCGGTCCCATGTTCATATGAACTTTTTTTTTAAATTAGTTAAAGATTCACTCTTTAAAGTTTGTACAAGTACGTAATAAACACCCTGTATGTCATTATCTACATCTGTTATTCTTATCATAATATGCCAGTCAATATAGGTTTTTTGTGTGATAAAAATATTAACAGCATACCACCTGTGCCATCTTTTAAAAAACAGTCCGTAGATTTTAGATTTTAGTGCAAAAAACGCATTTTTTTATTTTTCTGTTTATAAAACCATAACTACTAGAGCAATCTCCATAATTGGAAAAGTTGTAGGAAATTAAATTCCGAAGAAAATGAGAGGTCGAGCGATTTGATCGGTTGATTAGAACCGGAGTAAGTCCGGAAAAAACCGGACAATTCGTCATTTTCTTCATAATAATTCATAAATTTGTCATTTATGAAGATTAAGGGGTTCTACAGAAGTAGATAATTATATCAACTCAATATTTACCTCCTTTTTCTCAGCCAAAATGGTTTTTACCATAGAATAGTACACACCAATGTGAAGGTAATTTTTTTGTTTTAAAATTGTCAGCGAAGAGGCGATTAGAGTATTTTCATTTATAATTACTATAGTGCTTTTTTTGCAGTACCACTGCCTGAAGTTGTTGTAAATTTTTCCAAACATCACGGCAAAAGATTCAAACAATTTGGTGACTAACCACGGCGTATTGTTTATGTCATAGTACGGAAAAAAATTTAACATCTAGTAAACGTTGGATAAGTTGTTTTCATTTTTACAAGCTTTTATTTAACTTCGCATGTAGGTATGTTTCTTTGTATGTTTAGTGCAAATCTTGCAAGCCAAATTTGAACCACTTCCTCTATACTTACGACTTTTTGCATGTTTGTTCAGTTCTGATGACAATACACCAAAATGAAAGAAATAACTTGATGCTGCAGCCAGGATTGTCTCATCATGAGGGCACTGCTGAACGGTTAGTATCAGAGGCGTTACTTGAAATGGATAGGATGAGAAATATTTCTAACTAAAAAAGTGTACATAAATAAAAAGTAAAAGAAATATTTTAAAAACAAATTTTTATTAAGATGCAATGAAAGAAAAAAATATACCAAGGAGTACATAAAATCCATAATTTTGTGTAAACCCCAAACCCATAAAAGGGTTGAATATGGCTGCTCTAGAGAAGTGTCATCAGCAAAAGTATAATAAATATTTAGACACGTACTATCTATAATCAGTATGTTCATGTTCTTATGCGATTTAAAAGCTTGTCGCTTTGCTACCTCGAAATTTGCTATTACGTTTCTTTCTTAAAAGAAAACGTAAGAGCCCTAAAATAAAAGCATGGTTTCAGAAACGATTTTGAATGAAAAAAAAGTTTATGAACATTTTACGAGTATTTTTAATCTCCAAAGACATCGAATAAAAATTAAAAATACGTTAAAATCTCATAATACTTTGTACAAATCTGATTTTTCGGGAATTGCTCTCCTGTCATATATTTGATGCTAATGAAGGATAAGTGAGGATTTTTTTATAAAATAACGATTGTAATTTCGACATCGTTTAACCGAAATGATCCCACTTGATTATTATTTCATTTGTAACAGACTTTGGAGGTTTCAGATAAAATTTGCCTTGTTTGATTAGTTTTTTAATTGTTTAATAAAATTCCAAACGCAACACAATCATTCCCTTTCTACCTCTTTTTAGTATGCGTTCAATTCAAATACTATGATTATATTTATTTATAACATTCCATGTTTTACGTAAACAATCATCCAATATCTCACCACTGACAATAATAACAGAAATAAGCCCACTGATTAGTTATATCCCGTACATTTCCTTATGTAACATTTCCGTGCTGAGCTATATTTATAATTATTGGCGTACCGAATCTGAAAGAATGATTAGGTCATTTGCTGTTTAAATCTGTAAGGACTATTTTAATACTTTTATGGCTTACAGTTGCAAACAGATTTCTGAGGTCTCGACCTGAAACCCGACTCAGTGTAAGGGATTAGGAAGTCATTCGATCCAGTTGTTAACCGTTTTCTCAGCAATGTGCAAGAAACCGTATGATTTTAATAAGTAGGGGCATTGTGTAGGATTTCTTACAAAGATAGTTAAATGCAACATTTCCTTGAGCAGTCATAACTTGATCTTTTAATATAGTTTATAAAATATACTTAAATTTAATATTTTTATGTGGAAATTTGATGGAATTTTTCCGGCAGGTGTAAAAATAAATGCATACCTATAATCTATAATAATAATATCCTACAGTTTAATAACCTTTCGAAGGTTTCATAGGTTACATTTATTTTACGTACAAATGTCAAACAAAGACAAAATAATGTTTTTTTTAAATCACTTTTCCAGTTTGCTTTTAAGTCGAAAAGACTCGTAATTTTTTCTTACTTTCGGTCATTTTATCTTAAAGATAGTTACAATATATATATTTGTCCATGGAAAAAGTTGAGTAGAGGTAAACAGAATTAAAAATATAGTAGATGATTTTTCCATCTGTAGAACTGAATTAATAAATGGTATAGTCTTTCCGATCTCAATTGAAGAACCAAGAGGTTGACAGTATGTACCAGGATCGGTCGCTGACGCAGCAACTCGGCATTGAAATATTTGAAAAACTTGTTGCCAGGGATATTTTGTTTACTAAGATTATTTGGCATTTTGGAGACCTTTTGAAACGGAACAAAACGAAATTTACCATCAATATAATAAAATTGTTGGGGGACATAAATAATTAAAATCAAATATATTTAATATAAACAATAATTTTTTACCTTTAGCAGAAAACTTTTTTATTTCATTAAATTTTATTTCTAGGCGTTTTTATACATGTTCAACTGACTTCGGAAAGACTATACCAGTAATATCAATTAAGAAACACATGAATAACAAGTATTGTTCCAACATTGGATGATTTTAGATGTTCTTAAACCTGTGAACAAACAATTTTTGAACTGAAACAAATAAACAAAATAAAAGCGAAATCGATATTTCGGGAAACGATTCTGCTTGGTTAAAAAGTAATTTGAAACATTTTGTTTAAAAAAATATGTAGTCAGAAGAAAATTAATATTTTCTGTGGATATACATAGGTAAAGTGCCTTTTTCGTATATAATATTAAAAATTATTCATTAGCAAACACAGTTGATAATTATAATTTTTTCCCATATTCCAAATTTGAAAACAACCGGCCTATTTTTTTTTTTATTTTTGCGTCTCTCTTTTGTATAAGAAACTGGGAGTAAATTTATTAGTTACGCATTAATATATATTGCCGGTATTTTTAATTTTGCAATTATTTATCTAAAGTCAAAATATCAAATATTATCTACAAATATGGCATTCTGCCTACCAGAAATGATTGTTTAATTAAAAACTACTTTTTAATCAAACTGAATTGTTTCTGAAAATGCCACATTTCAACCCAGAAATGTATTTCTTATTGTCACCGCAATTAAAACCAGTCTGTACATATTGTTATGATATAAGGGCCAATAACGAGAACCAAGTACTCAATACATGAAAATTTCAAAATTATAATGTTGAGAGATAGAACTCTATCAACAGGGATGTGTCACACGAAATATTTATGAAATGAGAAATATAATTTAGCACATAGCATAAGTTTTATACACAAAAATGCAAAATCGCTACAGGATAAAATCCATATGTCAAAATAAAGTTAGCAATATAAAATTTTCAATTAAAAAACTTAACAAATGCAAGAATATGCACTAGAAAATTAAAATGTATCACATAGTATCATTTTGTAAAGATTTCCACCAGAAAGAAGCACTGGTTTAGGGAAATTCAAACAAACAAGATTTTGACAGATAGATTTATCGGAGAACAATTTACCATTACACTTATAAATAAAAACTTTGTATTTAACTAAGTTATAAGTAAAGTTCAGCATACCTTTAATTGATATTTATGAGTGGAATCAAAATTAAAGTTCTATATATGACTCTGCTAGCGATTTTCGAAATGTCAAACCCATGACGTGACATTATGTAAAAATTTATTGTATAAATGATACTCTCCATGTGTAAAATGACTTATATTGTGTTCAAAAGACTTTCTGTGCATCCAAGACTGTATTTGCATTCTGATGTACATTCCATTTGGTGTAAAAACAGTACTGAATGTCAAAGAACGATGTACCTAAAATAATTTCATTATTAGACGATTTGTATATCATAAAACTGTATAAAATAGTGAAAGTAATGTAAAATAAGTGTTGAGAAACAAGACTACTGGCATGGAATTAAGTTTAACAACGTAATTTGCACAAATTTTGATAAAATGGCTAAAATCTATAATAATCTCAAATGTAATGGTAATGGAAAGAATTAGGTATCAAAATTTTCAGTTGTCTCCATGACAACCTATTCTTTTGTCATCCATTTATAAAAACTATTGTACGGCTTCTAGGTGGCCAGTCTCCCATAATTCATCGAACAGTACACATCATTCAATTTTCCTAAAAAAAAAACAAAAGATTCAAAGTGTAAATAATTATTTAAGTTGTTACCTGATTTCAAGTTAGTCACTGAAAGTTTTGACAACTGTCAAATGTATAAAAATTTCCACCAGTCATAATTTTCCCAATTGTACAAATGTTCACTGGAGTTTATGTAATGGGAATTAAATAGTATTGTAATCAAAAGTGTAGGAAATAAATTTCCAAGGTGTAATTTGAGAAGTGCTACGATAACCTACCAGTGGAAATATAAATATATGGTATGAAATTTGGCGTATCCAGACCAATGATAAACCACTACAACCCAGAACGAGGTCATCACATTTAGAAGACGGATATAGGACCGACGTGGTATCCCTGTGTTAACGTGGGTTACAGCTGTACTAAATTGGCCAATTTAACAATTTAAGAAATTAAAAATTGGTAATTTGTATTTAAAACTAGTAAATTTTCATTTCATATAAATAGCAAAATAATTAACAAAGTGAAACACACTCTGAGAGAGAGAGAGCGAGCTAGATCTCAACATTATAAGACCAGATCTTATTGGCGCCTGGGCAAAATTTACAAACATTCAAGTTAAAATCAAAATTAAATTACATACAACACAAATTCAAAAGAACATAACAATATATACACATAAATGTTGGAAAATAATCGATTTTGTGTTTCTTGATCGCCGTAGGTAATGCGTACTATCGTGTTCTAAAGAAAAAATTGTCTACTATATTAAAATTACATTTTTAAATTCATAATTTTCCACCTGTCAATAAAATACGTTCCCCTTCTTTAGTATTATTTTGAGAGGTTCCAAGGAAATATAAGCATAAATATAAATAGGTATGCTATTTAATTTATATAATTTATATTTATATATAGAATTTGACCTAAGGAAGCCCCACTGGTGCATGAATTGCAAAACAGCTTACAGAGTAAGTACCCTTCCGGCCTTCCACACCGAAATCCCGTATATTTTCGAATATTACCAAATTTCAGGTCCTGCGGTTGAGGTTAAAATACAATAAAATATATTCCTGATTTCCATTTCTATTCATTGTATTAAAAACGCACCCCTTACATTAAAGTATGTTAGATTAACATTTGTTTACAACAATAAAAGAAGTAGAATAAACATACAGAGTTATCAGTTTCATGTAACTGATATTAACAATATAATTATTATAAAAATTATAGGGACTATGTTAATTTAATTACTTAAAACTGCAAGAATTTCTGATCACTTATATTTGCGCTAGAGTTAAATAAGTGAGTTTAACTTCCATATTTGGTTCAAAATTCGTTCACATAAAAATATTATATTTTCAAGTTTCAACGTTATTTAGACCAACATGCTCTCATTGGGATTGAATCTATAATTCCAATAGACTCATATAATTCCATACGACGGGCCCGTTGATAGAATGAAATTTTAATATTATTTTAAGGACTTTAAGGACTTTTAAGGATTTTAAGGACAACAAAACGTCAAACAAATAACGTGCATTATTTTATCATCATGATTATATAAGTACCATTTATATGCTAAAATTTCAACTATAAAACAACCCTTTTGTAATAAATATCGGTTATTTCATTATATTAAGTTTAAAATGTTTAAAATATTTGTATGTAAAAGTTGGCTTAAAATATAATATTAATTTTTTTATAAATATATAATTTTATGAGGGAAAATAAATTGCGACTCAACTTCGGTTAAAAATTTTCTTTATAAAGTATTCAAGTACAGTTTTCTAATATATGAGTATTTATAATAATATAAATAAAACACAACTTTTCAAGTGGCTTGTTATGGAAATTCCTCCGGAGTAAACAACAATTTCATTAGTTTCTGTATTGTCAGCGTGTAAGCCTAAGTCAAAAGGCCCTTATATGGTTTTAATACAAAAGCATGCTTACTCCTAACGTAAGTGTTCCGAATTTGTACGAAATTATTCTTTTTTCTTCCCAGATAAAAAAAGAATAATTTGTAAGGGAAAATTAGTACTACTTCCTTTCTTTCTTTTTGAGAAACAACAAATGAAGATGGTATTGATTTCACTAAAATGAAATGAAACAAATGTTATACTGCAAAAGTATATCCTTATCGTAATCCTGTTTTACAAGGTGTGCGGTAAAGAATGCAACATAGTTCAGAGATAGCTTTCTTTCATCAAAATAAACTGATTACATCAATTACCTCAATACGAGGTTGCTTCTTTAAAAAGCAAGGGGTCTTTAGAGAAATTTATCTATTTTTGAAAGAAAACCCCGTCAATTTTCAATTAATGTTTTTTCTATACTTGTGGTGGTTTGGCAAAATTTTTTTAAAAACGCAGGTGTTTTTTTTTAAATGCCATTTTATTTACAATAAAAAAAGATATATTGACAATAGAATATTTGTGGATATTTTAATCCAATTAAACTGTACAGGGCTATATGGTTTTATAGGGAGTACGAAAAGTTGTAATTGCTTTTTCTTTGATTTCAAGCGGGCTTTTGACTATGTACACAAGATATTAGTAGTAGCTTCAATCCTTAGGTATCAAATCGAAAAATATCTATAAAATTAGCACAGTGCCTACCTGAAAAATCTTTTTATTGGTGATATCACTATTAGCATTAAAGGAGCTTCAAATAAAATGAAACACAATATTAACATACATTTAATGAAAAATTATTAATTAATTCAGGTAAATCTATATATACAGGGTGATTCAGAAGTTATCCAAAAAAAAATTCTGGATGTACAGGGGACCCTTACAAATACAATTTTGTAAAGAAAAAATCAAAAATGTCAGTTCGAAATTGATTTAAAAATACACTTCTGCACGGCACTGGAAACTGGTCCACTGTAAAACCTGACCTCGCACAATGCGACCGGTATGGCGGCGTGATAAAAACGGACAAAAACTTTCGCAAGGAAAGAAATATGTAAATAGAATTTTATCGCACCTATTTTATATCGGCAAATTCAAATGCTTTTGCCTTTATTAATTATTAATAAAATTAATTTGTGTTTTTAAATAATAAAATCATTTGACATACCCGATGCTGCAACAGCAATTGTTCAAAATTTTATCCACTCACGTGTAAACACATTTGGGTCCGTCTTACTCACTTTCTACGAACTAACACAAATGATGTCTTGCTTCACCATAACACAAATACTTCACCATAATACAAATGTTGTCTTGCTTCACCATAAATTAAAACGATATCCATCAACTCTGAGTTGCTATACACGCAAGCCATTTTTGACACTAACTACTAAAAAACTGATGTAAATACCACAGATAACAGGTAAAAACTACCGCAACGACGGATTTCAGTATTAGTAGTTACATGGCTCTCCACGCGTATTGCGAATGACGCTAGAGACTACAGTTGTCCAGCTATGTAGTGGTTTAATGTGCTATAACTTCAATATTTTTTTTTCTCAGAAACCATAAGGATTGTAAAAAAATTTTTTTTACAATATTGACTCCATTTCTCATGCCGCATCTATTCCCAATTTTTTTTGGATAAGTTGTGATTCACCCTGTATAATCGGCCTTCTATATTGACATTATCTTCATCCTCTTTTTTTTCGAGTTTATCTGACTCACTCTGGTCTCTATAATAGCTAATTATCGCGCATTACAATAAGCATTCTTACTACTCGCTGCAAATGGTTGCGCTATACCTAAAAGAAACAAGTGTTTTCGATTTTTCCCCCCACCTTAAACTTTTTTCCTATATTCGCATGCCGCTTCTATTCCCAAATTTTTTTGGATAAGTTGTGAATCACCCTGTATATAATCTATAAAAAACTTAAACCGGGAGACATCAAACTAGTTTTAAACAATAATATTCTGCAAAAAAAACTGATGATGCAATGTTTTTAGATCTACATACACAATATAGAATAGATGTCTTAACTACATAATAATTCCCAAATACTTGATTGTTATTAATTGGTTTATTCTCACTTCATTCATTTAACAATTTTTGGGGCGAAGGCTGACAGTTCAGATAGAGCATTTCTTTTGCAGAAATCGGAATACGCTATAAGAAAAAAATTAGCTTTTCTAATATCGTAGAATAATCAAAATCATTTTTCAAAAACTTGAAAAAAAAATAGTAGAGCTTGCTTTTGCCTAGGTGCTACAGACTTTCTACAGAAAATCTTAAAATTAATATATTCTGAGAAATGCCAATAGAAGGACAAAATCCATCAACTACTTAAGTTGCATATCTTAAAAACGTCTACAAATATTTTCTAAAGGAACATTATAGGTCATATTCAGGATTCCAGATCAAAGAAACATTTTCCAGCTTAGATATTTCAAAGATGTGAAAAAGCAGAAAGAGTATATCAATATCCACGAAGCTCTTGGAGTTCCTAATAACGAATCCCAAACTATAGAATGCTTGAATAATTAATTAATTTGAACATTTGTATTAATTATTAATTTTTCGTCAACACGAAGACCTTTGAAACACTCAAGACGATATACAGGGTGTTAGAAATTTGACTGCCTTAATTTTAACAGACGATATAATACATTAAAGTAAACAAAAAAACCTTATATGACATGGGTCCTAAACTCAACCATTTCCGAGAAAAAAGTTATCAAAATCTTCAACTTAATGTAGAAAAGTTCGATTAATTATGGAATATCGACAACTGCGTGCATAGAATACCATAAAATACAATGTTCATCACTTTTTTAAACTTCTTTATGCTTAATTCTAAAAAATAATTAACGTTGTAATAAATTTAAAATTCGATAAAATTTATATTCAGTTGGTATCTGGATTCGACCGTGTCGGAGTGTTTTTTGCGTAGGTACCACTATTTCCTTTTCTTGAGGTGTTTTCCATCGAGTGCGGGTAAATTTGATTCGAAGGTGTCGTGCGTGCACGAAAATGGTGGTGAACATTTTGAGCATATGTTGTAGTTTGCTTTGTACTTGTGCATTTGAAAATTACTGAATTTTACTTTTTGGTAAGTATCTAAATTATTTTTAATGCGTATGATTATTTGGACGACGTGAATCTTTGGGTTCTTTAATTACATATGTTTCAAATTTATAATTTGATTAACAGTTCCTGCTTTAAGAGATTCATAATTACTAAAATTTGAGCTAAAATTTAAGAACATTTTATTTATTTAAAAACTGGAAAACAATTAATTGTCTTGAAATTTACTAAATGTTTACATTTTTGTTATTCCATAGGACACGTCTGCCGCGTGCATACGTGGTGTGCATCAGCTGTGTAACATTAGGTTAAGCGCTGTTGTTACGTTGTGATGAAACTCACCAATATTAATAATCGCTGTATTTTGAAAACTGTTAATCTTATGCATGCCTCTGTAATATACAACTTTTTTGTTCATTTATGATTACACTATATCATGGCGAAGTAATGGAAGTCAAACTTCTACAGCCCTGTATTGTAACATCATCTAAATTATCTGTATTCATACAAAACTGGATTCATTTTCCTCTTTGTAAAAAATTACTTTATTTTTTTTGAGGTTAAGCTGTTCCCGTCACACCATTCTTTAGTTTTTAACAATTTATTTTCTAATTTAATGCATATGTATATGGAATATAACGGAGAAAATTAAATTAGCTTCATCAGCATAGAGTAATATGTCAACGTCTAAGTCTTTTGGTATATCATTGATAAACAACGCTAATAAGAGAGGACTAAGGGCAGAACCTTGTGGCACTCCAGGAACAGCTTGAATTTCAACAGACCTGTAACCACGATGTTCCACAAAATTATATTCCGCTGCTTAGGTAATTGTGGGAGAAAAATAACAGTGCAGAAGATAATGAAAGCACGACTCTGCAAATGAAAGCTGGAATATTAAACGTTTTTATGCAATTCGCTAGTACGATTAATTTGTACGTCAGATAATCGAGTAAGAAAGAAATCCGGCTTTGCGGAGGAGGACGAACAAAAGTTGTTCATCTCGCATAATCAGGATTCGTGAAAAGTCCCCCTAAATCAAAACGAAATTAGATAATTCGATTCTTAACAAGCGCGGACAACATTTACATCTTTTCACGCGCGACTACCCGCCGCGCCCGGCGGGCAGGAGGATCCCCAGAAACAATAGGTTGAAGTTGGAAGAGGGTAAACACGGGTCGAATCTGGGATACAACTAAGACATGGTGTATATCGGGCCTGCGGTTCCCAAGTGTTTCTGAATTCCACGTCAATAAAACAGTATTGAATCCGTTCCTCTACTACATTTATTGCCCTACCCGAAAAATGGAACGGGCTTACGGCCGCTATACGGAATTCTGCTCATTTTTATTTACAACGAAACACTTTTTATGTATACGGGCGCAAATACCATCAGCGTCAAATTCTTTACGGGATAAATGGCGTTAAATTTAATCGGAGAGAACTGCTTGTGTATTTCCAGTGACAGCCTTGTGATTGCTCGCTATTTTTTTTTAAATCAGTGTTAACTGTAATTGATTTATTTCATTATCTTTTAAGCGATATAAAAACTATGTTTGTTATGAAGACGTATTTGATTAAAGTAAGATTGACTGATTGAAAGTTATTTTTCTAAAATTTGTTTAATATACAGTTGAGTACCTCCTGAAATAAAAAATAATAATTGAGATAGTTCCTTTTTATTGTATTATTTTTTAATATTTATTTTAGTCCAGGCGTTTGTATTTGAAGTCATCTATTTTGTTGTACAGAAAAATACAAAATAATCCAGAATAACGATTTGCAACTTATTGAATCGTATTTACAAAATGGGTATCAGTTTGTTCAGCATCGTGGCTTTAAATCGCACAAGTCTCATCAAATATCTGGTGTGCCTCAAGAATCTATACTCTTTGTTCTTTTTGTAAACGACATCATGGTTGATCTACAAGTACACCATTTAATGTATGCAGATGACCTTAAGCTATTTTGCGAAATAAACACCATTGCCGACTGCTACACTGAAAAAACGCTATCATGTTCCCAATTATTTGCCTATTCAACCAATGACACACTATGCTCAGTATTCCTCGGACATAGCTTTGTTCGGTTCAAACATAACCTTGTTATTGAAAACTAAAATTAACATTTCATTGTTTTAATTATAAACTTCTTTTGAAAATCATTAACGATTCAATGGAATACTATTATTCTTTATACTATTAACAATTATTGTTTTAGTATTAAACTATCGTTCAGTAAATTATAAGATATTTTGACAGTTAGTTGACAGCTTGTTGACAGCTGTAAGCTGATGACTACATAATTTTATAACATATTTATATTCACTTATCTAAAAAACTTGAAGTTATAAACAAAAAATAATTTTTTGACTTTATTACCGGACTTTGAAGAATTGTTGACAGCTAAATGACAGCTGCCGATAGTCATTGTTATTGATTTGATATCGTCTTTGAACTTATCGAACTAAAAAAAAAGAAAGATAAAACATAAAAAAACAAGTTTTTGGCTTTATTATAGCACATTGACAGCTATTTGACAGCTGCCAACTGTCAATTTTGAAAATCTAACAACAGATCTGAATTCAGCAACCTCAAAAATATAAACCTAGATAATAAAAAAAATTAAATAGGCTATTTCAAAAGTCTATACACACTGCGCATATACAGGTACATAAATCCGTGGAGGATATTCGGAGCTTTAAAGCTCTGTACCGGCCAAACTATCCATTTTTGAGCTTTGTGGCCATTGAGACAATTGACCAGTATGACGAATTCTATCACATATCAAAAATTCAGCGAATTTGACCGGGACCCAATTTCCATAAGATTTGTGCGGGGTCCTTTGGGCATTTATTTTTAGATTTTCATAAAGAACAAAAAAAAAATTGGGCCAAATTTCATTAATATATCTGTACGTGTTTGGAAAATGTTAATTAAAAATTCTAATCAGGAACCAACTTTTCAAACCCAGTATCTCGAAAACGAGGCGGTTTACGATACATGTTTCTATAGAATTTTCGTCTTATTTTGAGGTCTAGAAAACGCAGTTAAATTTATGGTACTATTTTTAGAATCACCTTGTATATTTAAATTAAATTAAATTTCAAAAATTTGTACTGCCCACTCAGTAACTACGCCACAATAGTGTATTTTAAATTCACAAGTGCATATATATGTAAGTGCAGTTATATTTAAAAAAATACGTATATTTCGTAAGTTTCTTTACTGAAAACCTTTGTTTGTTTGACCGTTTCTTGTACCTGTTTGTGCGTTTTACTTCGGCATCTGAAAATATTCAGGTGGCATGAGACATAACATTTTTATTATTTGATAAGCTTCAAAATGTTGTGCTGTTGGATGTGTATTTTAAATAAATAAATAAATAAATAGAATAAGAATCCGAGTTTGCCTATTCCAAAAAAACATTGCTAAATTCAGGGGAACAACAAACATACAAAAAAAAACGAAAAATTACCCATTTTTCAACATAATTTTCCATGTAACATTGAAAGTAAGCCCTAAATAAAAAAGTCATTCTTTATTTTTTGTTTTTTTTTGACGGTTTTCTATAAAGTTACAATAACTGCGATTCAAAAAAAGTTAAATTTTGCGTTAACAATAGGCGAAAAATAGTAGAAAATCATATGTATATTTGGAGCAATTTTTAAAATAAATAGATACTTATAAATATTGATGAAGCTTTGTGAACAAATATTAAAAATTATGTCAGTTCTACCCTAATAATTATGCAACATCAAATATCTGGTGTGCTGCTAACTTTACGCTTCTGTATCTCAGAATCTACACAGTAGAATGCTGTCATATTTAGCTAAAAAGCAAGGGGTTACGACGTAGTTTTGAAAAATAATTGTTTATAAAGTAAAATGTTGAACAAATTAAAAAAAATCTAAATGGTTATGAAAGTGTAAAAATAGGTATAAACAGAAAATAAAGAATGATTTTTTATTTAGGGCTTACTTTCAATGTTACAAGGAAAAATATGTCGAAAAACGGATAATTTTTCGTTCTTTTTGTATGTTTGTTGTTCCCCTGAATTTAGCATTGGTTTTTTGGAACAGGCAAACTCGGATTCTTATTCTACATAATATTTGGGGTTTTTCTGTTCAACAAAATAGTTGACAACATAAACGCCAAAGTCTACTTTTACTGCTCTAACGCCTGGGCTATTTTAAATATTAGTGCTTGTACTTTTACTTAATTTTGAAAGATTGAAGTCAAACACCATATAGGTATAACTTTATCGCGTTTTTTATCACTTTAGGAACATTTTCAGACTCAATTTGAATTAGATTAATACCTTTCAAGGTTATGTCTGAAACTGTTTGATTCACAAAGAATTTTTTGTTGCAAATTAATAACAATTCCATAAAATAATCGACTTGCAAATTTTTCAGGTACAGCAAAGGACAAACTTCTACGCCACTGAATTTTCCACACTTTCAATGTTTACATTGTATTTAACACTTTAAATTTTCTCTTTTTTTAATCTTCACCGAATTCTTTCTGAATTGTCCAGTACTGTGGTAACTTTATTTTTCGCCAAACAGTTCCTCGAAATTATTATTTTATTAATAAAATTAATGTTATTTTTTTAGCAATGGATGATCTCCGCCATTTTATTTATTATTAAGTACAATCTAACTTAAAAAATGTGTCGAACTATGTTCTATGTTATTTAGGTCCTTTAAATTAGAGGCATTTTTATGAAAAACTAAGTAACATGTCTTTATATCTTAAACGCAAACATACGTACAATATAAATACATCGAGATTTACCATTGCATTTCAGTTTATAAACCCCACACTTTTCCTAATTGTGTGTTGGATCTTTATATTTTCCCTAAGGACTTAAATATTTAAAACCAACAGTACAGCATTTATTAAAAATGCTAGCAATTCTGTAGGAGGCAGGGAAAATATACGTAATATTAAAGAGCTTTTCATTTTCTTTAATATTCGATAAAATATTACGTATATAACGGTTGTTTTTTTTTAATCTAAAACTTTCAAATATCTCGAGAAATAAGCACCCTACGAAAACAATGTTAATAATCAGAATTTAATTATTCCGCGGGGGAAATACGCTAGTGCTAAAATTGGTCTAGCTTCCCCCCACCCTCCCTTGTATGTGGGGAGGAAGTAATTTTAAAATCTTAAATAGGATCCCCTAATAGCTATAGAAAAAAATGTAAGTGGCTGGTGGATAAACTACTTTTAACGTAACTAGGAACAACGGCGGCGTGGACATAGTAGTTTTCTGTTCCCTTTGGAGTGTTTAATTTAAATGACTTGGTTCTTAAAAGTTATTTCTTTATTTAGACATTTATTTGGTGTTTTTCCAGTCACAAAAACACGAAGAAAGAAATAACACAAACGTTACATGTCAACATAATAAAATATAAAATAATTTTTAACAAAAGAAATACTATCTTTAAAATAAAATTAAAAAAAAATACCAAGTACCCCAAAAAGTCATTTGTTTAGTAATTGAAGATTTGACAAATAAAATTTGTTTGAAGACTAATTTTCATTATTTGTAGGAAAACGAGGTGTTTTTTATTGCAAATGTATTGCAGAATTACAGCGATATCTATCATGAATCTAAAAAAATGTTTCAGACAAATCCTACGCACTTTCAGCCATTGAATTCGAATCTGCTATAAAAAAATAGGGGTTTCTATTTAAAATTTTAAAATTACACCCCCATGCCATATACAACGAGGGGGAAATGGACTAATTTTAGCACAATTCCCTTTGTGGAGTGATTGAATTTTGAATATAGACATTTTTTTCGTAGTGTTTATTTCTCTGGATATTTGCGATCAAGTTTTAAGGTTAAAAAAATCACTTGCTATATTTCATTCAAAATCACTTTATTCTTCTGTTTATTGATTAATTTGTTTACGATATTTCTTAGAAAATTATGTGTAAACGCAATTTGTTTTACAACACTTTTATGAAAAGAGTAATTCGATAATGGATAATGGAATACTTAACACTTTGTTAGAGGCATTTTTGTACATAAAAGTAATTTTTTAATAATATATGACATGGGTAACTAAACAATTTATGTGATAAATTTCGGCGCGGAAGGAATAAAGTTGTTTGGGCGGATTCTAGATTATGCATCGGAAAACTGTCTCTATGGGCGAAGGTAATCTGGACGCTGATTTAATCCTTTTACCTGACAGGAAGTAAATTTCCGATAATCCTGGTTGTAATCTGGGCGCCAAGAAATTTCCTCTAGTTGGCTTTAGTAACTGGGCGGTGTTTTCAGTTGGATAGTTAAGTTACCTGAATTGGGTCAAAGGTTGCTTTTATAAACTTACTTTTGCCTAGTTAGAACATCCCTTCTCGGAAAAAGAGATAGACAATACTTTGCGGCAGGTTGAATACGTTTAGTTGAGAAAAATGGAACACATGACTTATATAGGGTGTCCCTTAGTTCGTCTGCCAAACTCTACAGGGTGTTTCTTGGTAAACATTGACACAAAAACGTCAAATAAGTAAGCTTCCAGCTTTTCACAAAGATATAAAATACAATTTGCGGCATCTGCTCATTTGATCCAAATCCTTTTTTTCAGTGTATATTGAACAGGACTGGTTCTAGGTCTGTACCCTGAGGGACATCTTAATCTACTGTCTTAAAATACTTCTTATATTATCAATTAGAGTCTGTTGTTTTCGGTTTCGGAATAATTCGACGTCAATGTTAAAATAACCCTCTGTAAAACTTATTTTGTCTAAAAACTAATCTTAATAACTTACTGTGGATAACTATATAAAATTCATTTGCCAAGTCAATAAAAATACATAGGCATGGACAACTTTTATATAAGGATTTATATTCATATTTAATTAATCTTGCCAATGTATATTCAGTTGATAGACCCAGTCTTAAAACCAAATTACTGTATAAAAGTATTTTGTGTGAATCTGAAGAATCTATTATTCTCTTTATTATTTTTTCAAACACTGTAGCTATATTACTTAATAGAGTCTGTAATTTTATACTTCGTCTTTATTACCTTTTTTATGTAACGGTTTTATTAAGGAATGTCTTAATAAATATACCTGCTCTTAAGGAAATAGTTATAATAATAATAATAATAACAGTGGAGTACTGATATCACACAATTTTCATTATAATGCTTCTGAAAATTCGTTGCTTATAAGGACACACCGAATTCGACGAGTTTTTCAAAATATCAACATTGATATTCTGAATAATGTTAACACCACATTTGAACGACGTGTAGAGCTATGTCTAAACCAAGATGGCCGTCATTTTGAACATTTATTGTAAAATTAAATATTTGATTTATTTTCGTATCTACTTTGTTATTTTATTTCCATTTAATAAATAAACTATGTTGTTATGTTCTATTAAGATTTTTTTATACACAAATATGTAGTATAATTAAATTATTTTATAGTATAGACAAGTTGACACAATGTGACAGTTTTTTCCAAAGCCATCTCGTGCGACCGAAAATAATAAAAATTAANAGATTTTATTTTGTGAGTGAAGATGATTAAAAAACGAGCGTAGCGAGTTTTTTAACTTTACGAACAAAATAAAATCACTTTTAACACGTATATCATACAATATTTTTTTTACAAAACTGTTAAAAGTGGGCTTTTTAATTCATTTTTTTACTAGTGTTAAAAGTAACTTACTTTTAACACGCGTGTCAAAAAAAGACATTTTTAACATCAAAAATGACAATTAAAAAGCCCACTTTTAACAGTTTTGTAGAAAAAAATGATTTTGAAATGCTCATTCCTTTCTGAGTAAATGTGGTGTCTTGAATTTTTTCGTTTGACGTACGGTTTTCGCATAAAAAATAAAATTCATTCATTTGCATCTTATTTACGAGAAAAAAAATTATGTAATTTTGAACAATAATTTATTTATTTAAGATAATAACTTTTAAACATTGAAATTATGAAATTACAGTAATCTACATACATTTTGGATTGGTAAAAGAAAATTACCCTGGCGTGACAATTTTCTTCAAAAATATTCAATACAAAACCTGTATAGACGCAAAAATGGCAAAAATAATAAAATTGTTTATATATCAGAAAATACATCTCGATGAATAGAAGGCGTGTACCAAATTTGAAAAAATATCTAGGGTAATATCAAAGTTATCACAAAAAAAAGTTTTTTCATAAAACTTTAGCACCCTGTAGTTCAAAGGTTAAGACTTTTAGGATATATGTTCATATGAAGTTTTTTTCTAAAAATGGACCCAAGAATAACTTCCTTAAATATTAGCACGTTATTAAGAAACACTCTGTATAGAATTTTCTCAGAAATCCAACTGTTTAAAAATATACAGGGTAAAAACGTAATGTTTGGCGTGTCCCGTTTTTACTCATCGCCCTGTATATATGAAATTAATTTTGTAGTTTAGGTGTCTTGATTCTGAACAACTTTTATATAAACTTTTTTTCTGTATTATAAGTAACAAAGGAGTTAGTGTACTTTCTCACACTAATGGCCCACCCTGTATGTGGAAATTAAAAAACAAATTGGATTTATAGTAAATTTAAAATAAATAGTTTATGAGAATAAAGGAATTTTTGTAGGAACAAGGGTGCCAGACGTGAACTGATCCCTTCGTCCCTTCATAATGTATAAAGAAATTATTCAATTTCTAAAACCCTTAAAAGCGTATGGTACTGGATCCCTTGACAGGCAATGATTTATTACTTTGCATCGAATATGATCCTACTATAGGTATGTATAATAACAGAATTTATTGGTACAGTATAAATGTCAACAAAAGTACCACGTCCCATAAAGTTGATTTAATCCCCCGAATCGAGAGAAGACCGTTCTTGGTGGAAGCACCCCTCCTCGTCGAGCACCGAAACGGATATTCTGTTCGATACAGTTCAGGCCGAGGTCCCCGAGATAACATTATGATCAACAATAATTTATTGTCGCCGCCTGGATAATAAACTAATTATGTAATTAATTTATTCCTGCTGGAATTCCATTTATGGGTTACAAGTTAATATATTCGACGATAAGCGCCGAGATTTATTAAGATCATCTCCGGGTCACCCCTGTGGAGCCGGTAGGGGCGCAAAAACATGGCGTCGGACCTTCGCATTTCAGCGAAAAGATAATATCGCGCCCGTCGCCGTGTCCGTATTGAATAAATATTTATCTCCGGGTCAGCTTCATTTCAATGTCAATTAATTTAGCTCGGAGGGGCAACTATTATTTTCGGGACCGTCTTAGGTTGGAAATAGTCAACCCATATTGCGAAATCATTTAAGGAGGTTTATCGGGTACGGAGGTACGTTTAAAGTCTAACGAAAGTTTCTGTAGATTCGCTAGTGATTAAAGTAGTAAGCCTTTTGATTTGGCAACGTTGCACTTGGCTGGCGCGCTCGTCTCGGCGTTCGGTCCCTCCTGTTCGATCATTATGTTTGTTTGGACACCTGCGAATTCCAAATAATACGCTACCTCGAGACCGCGGCGTTGCCGCTATCACGCATATGGAGGATAAGTCAGTCAACGACAGCAGCTTGAAGGAGAATTATTATAAATTATGTATCTTACAAGTACCTAATCGATTTCTACGAGCGGTCATACGGTTCCTTAGATATCGGTTTCCTATTTATACAAGTTGCTGTGGAAACTGTTCGTCAATTTTTGCGCATTCTAAGTGGAAAGAACAAATAAATCTGCATTCTCATAAGACTGTACTAAATCCTGAAAAATTATTTTATTAATATCTCGTCTCGTAGGTATCCAAACTAGTCATAATTTTTTTTGAGGATATTCCTCATATTGATAAGCTTATATTAATTTAATTATGAATTTTTGTTCGTCAATTCCAATTCAGATAAACCTCCTTAATAGGTAGCGAAGAATACGATAAAAATATCACAGTTGATCCTTAGAGCCTTTGTTTATTTAAAAACTTACAACTCCAGAAGATAGCTCCAGTTTATGGAACAGGGCATACGCAGTATGTACAGAAAATAATTATGATGTTTAAAATAGACGCGTTTAATATCCTAAAATGGTAAATAGTAGTGTAAAAATTTACACAAATTTCTTACAATTGAGACACATTGATTGCTATCTAAAAAAAAATAAGGTGGATCTTTCATAAACTAATGCAAAAAATTAAAGAGTTAAAAGAATTTCCGAAATTCTTCCGTGATTTTTGACAGACTGTGTTTAGGTGAAAAATGGTCGTATGGGGAATTAGAAAAAAGTATTTTGAAGCGCTAAGATTCTAGTTTTTAGATCTTTCGGTCGAAATTTTTTAGGAGCTACGGTTATCATGCAATTCTAAGAAATAGCGCGATAAGAAAATTTTGCAATTTTTTTTCCACGAACTTGGAAACATTTTTTTCTAATCTAAGCAATTACATGGACCAAATAGCTTGTTTATTCAGCTTCAATTTAGACAAATAGTCGTACAGATAATTGAAGGGCAGTTTCGAAAACTGGAATAAATTTCCTATAACATACTGCCGCGACTTTTCGGAATATTTTTTTTTATATTTTACACAAATTTAAAGAATCAGGAAAAATAGGGTAATTTATGTTTTTTAGAAAATTGACGGCTAAATTAGAAATAATCACTAAATGACAAATGTGGATCATGACTTTTACAGTTCAATATACCCAGAAGAACCCTGTGAAGTTTCATCTCGATTTAGCGAACCGTTTCTTTGTTTCAAACAGTCAAACTTTTGAAAAAAAATAAATTGTCACGTTTTTTGAGCTTAAACTAGAGTTTCTGATTTCTCGGCCTACTTTTTTTCTCGGGAGTCGAGAATTCTCGACTAGAAATTCCCGGGAATTCTCGAATTCTCGAGAAATTTCTAAAACTTAAAAAAGTCATAATTTTGGTATTGCAATGCGAAATATAAACATGCTATTATACTTAACAATCATCATTAACATTTATTATTTATTCAGTATTTTTATTAATTACTTATATGTTTCTACTTCTATTAACAAAACTAAATTCAACTTTGAGTACCTTATTCTTAAAAACCTTTAACTTGTATTTTTATTAAACACTTTCATTATACTTATGTTTATTTCAATGTTTTTGAATCGTAGATTTCTTCCAATAATTATTAATAATCATTAATCATGCAGTCTTCTAATTAAACAAATAGTAAATAAGGAATTTAACCGAAGAAATCTTAAAAAAAAACAAGCTTTAATTTAAAGATACAGAAGCGTTGTTCCTATTAATTTATTACGTATAATCACAATCTTTTAATTAACAAAACAAAAATAAAATAATCAACTAAAGGAACAGGAACTAAATATTTTCAGAATCAACATCAACATTAGGTATCTGCTTATAATAAAATTTCTACACAGACTTATAACTAGGTACAGGGTGATTCACTATATTTTGACCCCCCCTTNAATCGTCAAAGTAAACTAGCCTTAAAAACTTAAAATAAATAAATCATGAGCTAGTCGAGAAACCACTTTAACCGCTCAGTTATTTGTCGAGAAACGAATTGAACGCATGAACCAAACGAACTCCAATCAAGAACTTAAGACGCGCGTGATTTTTAAATTTCTCGATTTCTCGACACTTTTTTCTCGTCTTGATACATACATTTACATACATACATTTTTTCTCGTCTCGATACATACATACATAGGTATTGCATTGTCGAAACCAAGAGAGTTGCACTAGACCAAATTTGGAGAGGACATAGCTAATACAATACGAAACATCGCCTTAATGTTAAAGCTGCCACCGCCGTTCTTGGTGATAAAAAGTATTTGGAACTATTGAAGAAAACAAAATCCAATTGTTTCCATCATGATTCGGCTTTTCCGTCCTATGCTTCTGTTCAATCAACTTTTAATTAAATTAGATTTCGACCTCGATTCATACCGTTTTTTCAAACAAATTTCTAATAAATTTTTGTGCAGTCTGTAATCACTTAAAAATAGTTTTGTTGAAAACTAGAATATTAGAGCTTCAAAATGCTTTTTTTAAATTTCCTATACACCCTCTTCTGGGCGTTGAAATGTCAATTCTCATACAAAGTCGAGTAGGGTGTGTATTCATGTTTTCTGGGCCACTAAGAACGAAGAAGACCACCAAAAATGAATGAAGCCCCCTCGTTACCCCCTAGCGTCACTTTACCACCCCATACACCCCTTTAGGGGGTTGAAATGTCAATTTTCATACAAAGTCGAGTGGGTTGTGTTTGCCTACATTTTCTAATCGGGGTACCAGTGCTAGAAGATTAGCCACAAAATTTTAAGTGTATCACATGCTGTCAAGCAATAATCAAATATGTCAAGTAAGTAATAGTTATTGTCGTAGTCACCCTAGAAAAACGGATCATTTAATTCAGCCACACGAAGTGTACCCATTCCCATATAGACCACCCCGTGCCGCAAACTGCCGACAATTGTTGGTTCCCTGCATCGCACGCCGTGTGACAATGCGCCGCCAACTGGCATTTCAATTATATTTTGTTTCATTTTCCTCATGTGTTCAGTGCGTTATTCACGTGTTCCCATCTGTGACGCTGGGCCGTCGCGACCGACAATACAGTCGCTTATGGCTGTGATAGTGGCGTCCCGGCGCGCCTCGGTGCGGTTACGGACGCCAGGGCCAAAAGCCTTTGAGGTTGCAGCGGCGCCCCCGTTTCTGTTGTTCCGGGTTATTATTTTTGAAGAGAAGAGCCGTATGGGGTGCATTGTGATGTTTTGGCCTCTGGAATGTATAAGAGAAAGGAATACATTTTCGAAACATTGGTAAAAACCTAATGAAAGAAGAACTGTCAGAGTTTGGAGATTTCAGGGGATACATTAGCTGAAACAAAGTAGACAATAAGTGATTAAAAGCATCACGTCGTTTTACCTTATACAGGGTGTTTTGGAAAAAGGTACCAAGGAAGTATCATCTGTTTTTAGGATACAAGACGTCAGATAATCAAATTTTAGCTAAATTTTTTCAGAAATACAACACAATATACGTTCAAGGATCCTAAATATTTCAGTTTTTTAGTTTTTGACCGTCTGCTAGAGGCATAATTTTTTTGAGGTTAGGTCTATTACGGTGCATGTGATAATAGGGTTGTGTATAGGTGTTACGATGTCAATTGGAACCTGTAAAGCTTAAAGCACAGGATCGTATGCACTTCTCCTGAAATTTCTTCTTATGCTTAGACCATGATGTGTCTCGTAATTTATACTCGAATTCGGCGAGTCCGGTATTGGTAAACTAGTCCGCCTGATGTAGAATAGACGGCGGCGCGCTGGTCATCAAAGCAAACCTGTATTGGTCCACTAGGTCGTAAATAATTTGCTTTGCCGCTTTGCCAGTGCCGTGCAGAGCATTGCTTGGCGGCTGTGGTATAATACGTATTATTATTTGTTAGTCGATATTATTATTTGCTCATATCGTAACCAGTAAAGGGGTAATATTTTTTAAAATAAATTTTATATGTAATTATCTAGGAATTTAGCGGAGGATAACGAAATAACTCGGGAAAATCCCCAAATAGTGGAACCGGTTTTTATCGAAAGTATAGAAACAAACTCAGAGTTTAAAAACAAAGATTTACACGTAAAAAGTCAACTTATTATATTAAATATATTGACATGAAATCAGATGTGAGGGAGCAAATTAAAATTTAAATTAAATTTCTATTTAAAAGACAAAGCGGTAAAGATAATGGTTGAAATGGTTATTATAAAATTAAGAAAATATTTGATTAAAAAAATTGTTGTTAGTATTGAATAAGTAGTAGGAATCATCGGATTATTAGAATAGTATAAATTTCAAAATTCAAATATAAAAATAATTATAATTTTGGTCAGATAGAGCATATGCCAAGAAGTTGTTAGAAAACATAACTAAAAGTAATTCAAATTCATAAGTGACAGATATCTAATAAAAGTTAAAATGTCAGAGTGCTCATAAATAGTTATAATATAAGGTAAAATACTAATTAGGAAAATATATTAAGGTTTAAAGAAAAATTTGTATATCAATAAATCAATATGTCATAGAAATGTCAAAATTAAAGTGGGATTCACAAGGAATAAAGTAGTATATAGAAAAGTCAAATAAGAGTATAGAATGAGAAATATTTTGAAGTAGAATGTAAATGTGATTGTTAAGAAATTATAATAGGGCATAAGTGTAAAGGTTTAAGTGTAGTGAGGTGAGTGAAAAAGAAAAACGACAAGTAAAAAGAAAGCAAAATCTGATATGTGGAAAGGCCTTAACAAGGGAGAAACCAAAAATCAAGGTAGTGAAAAAGAAAAAATAAATTATTGATTAGTTACGAATTAATTTGGGTGAAAAAGTCAGATATTGTAGAAAGATATTAAAGAACCCGGAAAACAAGAGAATCTTTTATCGAGAGAGTGTTAAAGAAATAAAGAAAAAGAAACCAGCAGAAGCAGTAGAAAGAAAGCGGACCAGCAGCAACAGCAGCAGAAAAAAAAACACACCATCAGCACCAGCAGCAGAGAGAAAGCGGTAGCAGCTTCCGAGAGAAAGAAGTATAACAGCAGGCAAGTCCCAGGAAACCAGATAAATAAGAGGCCTAGTAGTAGCAGTAGCAGAGAGAAAGTGGAAGTGGTAGAAGGAGCAGGTCCCAAGAAATTCGTCAGAAACCGGTATAGCCGACAGTGTCCAAAAAGCTATTGAGACAGGAAAAAAAAGGAATTAAACAAATAATACGTATAAAAAAGGTACCTTTCATTTTCGTAGACAATTTGTGCACAAATTAAAAGTAAAATTCGATTGAAAGTTTTCAGAAATTCAAAGATTTCAATGTTTAACAAATTTAATTCAGATATATAGCAAGCATCATAAAAATTTGGCCAAGCATTTTAGATTTATAAATATTAAGATTAGTGATAAGTTGTAACATATTAAAACAAGAAATTATACGAGAAAATTGAAAGTACATATAGAAAGCAACCAGTAATACAGTTATTTCAGGAAATTAGCCAAATCAAAACAAATTATTGTTGTAAGTGTTCAAGACATTGTAAAAAACTTCAAAATATTTGATAGTGTGTGACATTTCTAAACTGAAACATTGACATACAAAATAAAATATTAATAAATTAATTTATTGATAACATCTGTTGATTAGAGTTGTTAGTTGTGTTTGGTTTCTGGAAGAATAATATTTTGATTTGAACCGACTATTGAGGAGAGTCTAAAGCTAGCAGGGAGAAGGTATACAACATCACACTAAAATCAAATTTACATGTTACACTAAAACACAATTTAAAATTTAATTTGGCGCTCATGCAAATATAAAGTCACATAACTATATACCATTACAATATATGAATGTTTGAAAATTGAAAATAGTGAACAATGTGATAAAAAAGTTAGGAAACGGATTAACGAATTAACTAAGATATCCAAAAAAGGCCAATTTATCGCGTAATTAAAAAAGGATTGATCACGGTACAAAGAGGAAACGGAAAAATACAAAATTAAAGAAAATTGACGATTTTATCAGATGTAATGCGGCGCACAATTTATAATATGTATAAAGAAAATAAAATTCCTACTTTAAACATGATTCGAGATAAATTAAGCGATTATGCTGATTATAATTATAAATCTTTAGGTATTTTACGACTTGCTTTATTACAATGCTATTTTAAACATAAAAACTTGACAATCGTATGGCAACTATATGGTAATATAGCTCGGAATATAGTATATCTAGACGAGACAGGGCTAAATTTTTCTGGACGTCTATGGATTCCGTAGAATTTATGAGTTAAATGTTTTTATAGTTAACCCCACAAAAAAATCTAATGAGGTTAAGTCAAGGGAGCGTGGTGGCCATTCAAACAGCCCTCTTCTGTCTATCCATCGATTTGGGAAAACTTCATCAAGGTAATTTCTTACATCGAGGCGAAAATGTGGAAGGGCACCATCTTGTTGGAACCAGACATCACCAAAAGCCATATCGTGATCATTAGGGTTAAGAAAAATTAATTCCAGGGCTGGAATCAGATGAAAACGCAAAAAATCCAAATAAAAGTCGCCTGTCAAATTGCCCTCAAAGAAATAAGGTCCCAGTATTCGATTTCTTACCACTCCAGCCCAAACATTCACTTTTTCCGGCCGTTGTGTATGTTTCTCTTGTATCCAATGCGGATTTTCTCAGTTCCAAAACCTAGTATTTTGTCTATTCACGGTTCTAAGCAAAAAGTTGCTTCGTCTGTGAAAATCGTGTGATTTTTTAAGATGTGTTGTCTTTCAAATAAATTTCTAATTTCCTCGCAAAATGTAATCTTTTGTCTCTGTCATCTGCCCATAATTCTTGTAAGAATTTAACTTTGTAAGGATGCCACTTTTGAGAGAGTTCAGACTTCTGTGAACTGAGGACTTCGACAAGTTGAAGTTGGCTGAGATAGATCTAATGGATGACTGAGGATTTTGACAGTCAATTTTCTTACCTTTCTTCGGCTTCCTGATTCAGGTAAATCTTTTAAACTTCTGGTTTCTTAAAACTTTCTGGATACTTTACTTATTAGCTCGACTAGCTCTCTGATCTGGATATTTACAGTGAAATAAGTCACATACCTCCTGTTGACTACGGATTTTATTTCCGCATGCAACCATAATTAAAATTTCAATTCTTTGTTTTTCGCTTAAACGGGTAACCATTTTTCAAAATAATTTAATAACGAATGAATTGGAACTAAAACTATTCACGTTATACCCATTTTATGTGTTTATCGATGTTTTTTTTTAGAAAAGAAAGCTTTAAAGTAAGTAGAGAAAGATTAATAAAGAATAAGTACGTTTTCTAAAGTACAAAAGAGACTATGATTGTTTGAAATAGTCGTCAGTACGACGTAAAAGACTATTTTTTACATTTTATTGAAAACTATGACAAAAAAAGTAATTAACTTTGTATTAATATTAATTTGTTCATTGGTCCAATTATTTAATATAACAAATTTTTATAATATTAAAATCATTAGCAGTTAATAAAAGAAAAGTTACTAATTTTATTTGTCCATAATAGTAAAACGTAGGTAGTAGATACGTATTTTTCGACGTATATCTCAAATAAAAAATTCGAATAATATATTAGCATTTAGGAAAAAAATACTGGTTGTAATAATTACATTATTTATATTTTTAACATGCCTTTTATAATGTACTAGGTACATGGAATTTTGGACAAAGAATTACTTTTACAATGCCAGTACCTATATCACAAACATAATCTCAAATGCCAAAAATTTTCTGTGTAATTTGGTCTAGAGAAAAGTTTTCTGGTATTTTTTTCGTTGTTGTAATAAATCACTTGATTGGCTACAAAATGTAGGTGTGAATTTTGCATATTTGAATAGTATAGAAAATATTTTGGACTATTAAACAACAAAAGAACTGCTACAACTGCTACCGGAATACTTGAATAAGGTACATTTGTTTTCATTCTACTATCTTTCTGATGTTCAGTATAACGGCTTTTTGGTACAGACAACATTAGTTTTTAGTACTGTTGACATCGTCATAATTAACATAAAATGGTACATAAAATTCTATGATGCAATTCACTTAGATAGTCACTGCAATCTGCATGAATATGAGGCGCTTTCAGTTATGAAATACTTAAATGTTTTAAAGCAGATACATATTTTACAAAATGAGCTTACTGCTTTATATAAAATTAAGTTAATTTTAAGTGACTTCCAAAACGCAGAGTTCAACAACTCTCTATTTTTATCTTGTAAACTTTATTCTGAAACGCTTTCTTACTTTTATAAAACATATCCGTAACTGGGGTAAATTGTTCCACTTTTATTTCGTTTATGAATGTAAAATGATGTTTAATTAGCAACGAAATTTCGGAAGCAAAGAATAATTTCCCGCTTGGCGGTTTTTCAAATAGTTTCCAATTTCCGACTGTAACTTCCCCTTTGACATGCCCCCTTTTTTACAGCCGGGCGATAAAAATAGAGGAACAATAACAGCGCGAATAAAAACAGCCTCATATACATTGTTTAAAAATGCGGCTGAAATTATTACAACGATGTACCGCTTTAAAAACCGATTTAACAGTTACGTGTTTTACGCAAATGTTGGCATTTTTAGTGACTGTAATAAAATGCTATGTTTTATTGCCAACTGCGAAATAATGTTTAATTTGTAATGGTAGATGGATATATCATATTGGGCGGCACGAATTTTAGTGCCGCCCAATATACGGCACGAATATACAAAGTGTTAAAAAGGTCAGGGGAAAAACTTCTTCGCTTTGTGAGTTTTTCTATAATTACAAAAAAAAAACATGTAATTTTTGTAGTAAATTAGCGAAAAAACGCGCGTAAATCGATTCGGTATCAAAATCAAAAGTTAATTACTTTATACAGGGTGTTAAAAAAGGGAGTGTAAAATATTTAAGGAGGTAATAGTATGAACCAAAATAAGCAAAAAAGTCTCAATAAACATGGGTCCGCAAAGTAACGGTTGCGGAGATATGGAATGTTTTATGTTTTTTAGCCCCTTTTTTTATTTTGCAAAAACGTTGTGTATTTTCTTATAATAGTTGGTTGATGTTTAGTGAAATAAACAGTACGTATTTGACAGTTGTTCTCAGTGCACAAGTTTTCTTTCGCTATGGCTGGTTACTCTAACGCAGAATTAACAGACATGCATTTCATGTATGGTCGTGCTAATGGGAACGCCACCGAAGCGCGACGTCTTTATGTTGACGCTTATCCAAATCGCCAGATTCCTTCACAACGCATGTTTGGAAGAATTCACCAAAGATTGCGTGATACCGGTTCCTTGAGCAAACAGTGCCATTTATCCGGAAGACCAAGGTCGGTATCCACTCCTAGAGCAGAAGAAGAAATTCTAGCACTGGTAGAGCAGAATCCAGGTACGAGTGTGCGGAGAATATCAGCCGAGGTAGGAATTAGTGGTCCTCTTGTTTGGAGAATCCTTCACGAGCAACTGCTTTATCCATACCATGTGCAACGAGTACAGGCCTTAAATCCAATAAATGATCATCAAGCACGTTTGGTTTTTTGCCGCTGGTTTCTACGTCATGATGCTGAAGACCCTCGTTTTCTTGCAAACATTCTTTTTACTGATGAGGCCGGGTTCACAAGAAATGGAGTGTTTAATTTTCACAATACGCATATTTGGGCCGACGAAAATCCTCATGCTCTAATAGAATCTGGACATCAGGCACGTTTTTCATTAAACATTTGGATGGGTATTGTAGGTGACAGGTTTCTAGGTCCTGTTGTTTTACCAAACCGATTAACAGGCGCTGCTTACCTCAACTTTCTGCAGAACACACTGTATGAGTTTTTGGAAGACATTCCTTTGAATCAGAGGCAACAAATGTGGTTCCAGCATGATGGTGCTCCAGCTCATTTTTCCATGGCCGTTAGAGAGCATTTACACCAAACTTTTCCACATAGATGGGTAGGAAGGGCCGGACCTGTTTTATGGCCTCCAAGATCGCCTGATCTGAACCCTCTAGATTTCTTTGTTTGGGGATATTTGAAGACATTAGTGTATGGTACTCCTGTAAATAGCCTGGAAGAGCTGCAGCTACGGATTAATCAAAAGTGTCAAGAAATCCAAACCAAGGAGGGTGTTTTCGAAAGAGTTCGAATATCGTTGAGACGAAGATGTCGTGCCTGCTTGGAAATGGACGGAGGGCACTTTGAACATCTTCTGTAACTTTGTTTTTTGTTTGTTAAAAGCTTCCTTTGTCGGTTTATTCCTAATAAAATAAAATGTTTGAAAAACGAATAGTGGTCCATATCTCCGCAACCGTTACTTTGCGGACCCATGTTTATTAAGACTTTTCTGCTTATTTTGGTTCATACTATTACCTCCTGAAATATTTTACACTCTTTTTTTAACACCCTGTATAATGAAGTACATTGATTAGAAACGCTTAAATAGGAGTGAGCAACAGTATACAAACACTATTCAAGTATCCCGAGTACAAGAATTTGATTTCAACAAGGAATAGAACTGGTTCCTGAGACAAGATAATCTCCAAACTATTCGAAATAATAATTTTGTTTCCTTCAAGTTAAATTTCAGTAAAATTAAAAATTATTTTAAAAATAAGATCATAATTTCATTAAAACACAACATGTTTAGACCTGTCTGGTTGCACTCGACTCAGGTACCGATTCTCTCAAATCTATGGGTGTACTTTACAAATAATGATCAGTCATCTGCGAACAACAATTTCATGCAATTAGTCTTGGATAATAAATCTCTAAAAGTTTAATGTCTCTACGAGATAAAATTGGGTAATGTATCACTTCGGTTTCCGAATCATTAAGAGGTGCCTGGCTTTGTTCCAGTTAACCCCGTTAAAATATTAATAATATAAATTGCATCCGCTTCTACGTCGTTCGCCTAGTTAAATAGCACCTTCGTATTTTTAACTTATTAATTAATTAACCGCCTAATTTGATAGAGTAGCTGTACACTGCGATGTTTCCACTTCAGGGCATATTTGAAGGTATTTTCAAGATACCGATGACGAACAAATAAGAAAAATATGCATTTAAATGTTTTTTTTTAATTAAATAGGTTATGAATGAAAATTTGGCATATATTGCTCTAAAATAAACTTGCTTCCAGGAAATATAGAGCTGGACGCGACTTTTTGTTTCGGCAAGCTAAACTTATCACTATAGATGCTAAATATTGTGTACAATAGCATATTAGTTTACACAGTCATAAAAATGGGGGGAAGATTGTTTACAGGGTGGTTAATTGTATAATTTTTACGTAAATTCAAGTTTTTCGCTTATAACTTTTTTCCGTTAATTTCCACCAAAAAACAGTAAAGAACTTTTCTTTTCGTCTTCAAAAGACCTACAAAAAATATTAGTTAGATCAAAAGTTATAAACAGAAAAAGTTTATTTATGACTTTTGAATTAAACATTTATAAACTACGTTATTATTACCAGAATGTTTTGGCATCACATCCTCTCATTCCTTATCACTGTCTAATAAAGTCACACAAAATCTGGAATCGGTAAGTTGAATAATTTACAAGTTATGGCTTTTTAAACAAATTAACTAATTATTAGTCTGGACGATCCCGAGCATCTTCCACAATCGCACTGATTTTTTTCATGGTATATTTCATAATAGTACATTGAAATCTATCATTTTTTTAATTTCAAAATAGCAAAATGGATTTTTTTTAAATTTTTTAGCCTTAGTTGCAAAATGAACTATACGACGCACGCGCGTGATATAGTTATATCTATATTATTACATATTTGTAAATCTTACGAAAAGAGCTTTAAGTTAAAAAAAAATCGTCAAGATTCGTTGAAAAACTTTTAAAAGCCTTCAACAAATCAATTCGCTTCGCTCAGCATAAGCGTATTAATACTTTATTTGTGTCTCCCAGCAATAGTCTGCTAACATATTCTTCCCCCAAACACCTTGATATCTTTGTTCAATCCCATTCAGATCCTGCATTTTTTCTCCCTTTTTCTCATTTTTTTGGGAACTAATCAAGATGAGAGTGAAGAAATTGAAGTGTCAAATTCATATGACATTTAGACGGAGGGTGGCAGAAAAACAGACAAGTAGAAATATTTATTCATTAAGTCAGACAGGAAGATAGTGAAAATTACCGNGTAAATTCAAGTTTTTCGCTTATAACTTTTTTCCGTTAATTTCCACCAAAAAACAGTAAAGAACTTTTCTTTTCGTCTTCAAAAGACCTACAAAAAATATTAGTTAGATCAAAAGTTATAAACAGAAAAAGTTTATTTATGACTTTTGAATTAAACATTTATAAACTACGTTATTATTACCAGAACGTTTTGGCATCGCATCCTCTCATTCCTTATCACTGTCTAATAAAGTCACACAAAATCTGGAATCGGTAAGTTGAATAGTTTACAAGTTATGACTTTATAAACAAATTAACTAATTATTAGTCTGGACGATCCCGAGCATCTTCCACAATCGCACCGATTTTTTTCATGGTATATTTCATAATAGTACATTGAAATCTATAATTTTTATTTAATTTCAAATTTGCAAAATGGATTTTTTTTTAATTTTTCAGCCTTAGTTGCAAAATGAACTATACGACGCACGCGCGTGTTATAGTTATATATTACTACATATTTGGAAATCTTACGAAAAGAGCTTTAAGTTAAAAAAAAATCGTCAAGATTCGTTGAAAAACTTTTAAAAGCCTTCAACAAATCAAACACCTTAATATCTTTGTTCAAACCCATTCAGATCCTGCATTTTTTCTCTTTTCTTCTCATTTTTTGGGAACCAATCAAGATGAGAGTGAAGAAACTGAAGTGTCAAATTCATATGACATTTAGACGGAGGGTGGCAGAAAAACAGTCAAATAGAAACATTTATTCATTAAGTCAGACAGGAAGATAGTGAAAATTACCGACAGAAAGACAGGCAGAAAGGCAGGATGTCAGGTAGATGGTCAGAGAGAAAATACAGTCGGACGATAAATACAGTCTAACAAGCAAATAAACAGGTGCGCAAGTAAAAAGGCATACAGATAAACGATATTCTTACTTTAACCTTCAAACGACCTTGAAAATGAGGTGATAGACTCTAACCAACCTCGGCATCGGAATTAGTGACCCCAAAATCGTACCTAGGTGGAGTTGGGTGTTTTTTTTTCGTACTAAATGTTGAAACTAACATAATTATTACAATTAACTAACACGTGATTTACCTTCATTAATATTAGTTGTTTATCTGGGTATTTTACAAATGTTTCAATGTCTACAATCGCCAAAATTTTAGACTAATTTTGAATTATATCCATCTGATTAACTCATTGTACTTTTTAGCATAGTGCAAAATTGTTATGATTGGCTGTTTCTTTTCATGACATTGCTTTCAAAATAAGTCATTATCACTTTTTCGGATGTTTTCNGGAACTAATCAAGATGAGAGTGAAGAAATTGAAGTGTCAAATTCATATGACATTTAGACGGAGGGTGGCAGAAAAACAGACAAGTAGAAATATTTATTCATTAAGTCAGACAGGAAGATAGTGAAAATTACCGTCAGAAAGACAGGTAGAAAGGCAGGATGTCAGGTAGATGGTCAGAGAGAAAATACAGTCGGACGATAAATACAGTCTAACAAGCAAATAAACAGGTGCGCAAGTAAAAAGGCATACAGATAAACGATATTCTTACTTTAACCTTCAAACGACCTTGAAAATGAGGTGATAGACTCTAACCAACCTCGGCATCGGAATTAGTGACCCCAAAATCGTACCTAGGTGGAGTTGGGTGTTTTTTTTTCGTACTAAATGTTGAAACTAACATAATTATTACAATTAACTAACACGTGATTTACCTTCATTAATATTAGTTGTTTATCTGGGTATTTTACAAATGTTTCAATGTCTACAATCGCCAAAATTTTAGACTAATTTTGAATTATATCCATCTGATTAACTCATTGTACTTTTTAGCATAGTGCAAAATTGTTATGATTGGCTGTTTCTTTTCACGACCTTGCTTTCAAAATAAGTCATTATCACTTTTTCGGATGTTTTCTTATTGAAACATGACTTGAAGAAACTTCAAAATGTGTAAAAACCACCTTTAAAATAAAGCAAAAACGGCAATATCCATGAACATAGCATATAGTCCACAGTACAGGCTCCCTCTAGAAAGTTGATTACCACATACTTTATAACTCCTGAGGCGCTTCGTTTTGACGAGTCTACCACATTTTTCCTCCGCGACTTTTCTCGATTCCTCCGCTTTTCCACTCGGAAAAGTCCAAAAACATGGCAATTTCCCGGGGTCTTGAAAACTCAAGACCACATCTTTTATTTTTAGCTTAAGTAACTGGAAATTTTGTTGCGAATGTCGATTTAAATTTGTCCGACAGAAATTCCTTCGACATTGACGTGTCTACCGGTCGAAACATGCCAAAATAACAGGGTATTGAAAATCAATTACCACATAGGTAATTTTTAGTAAAATTAATTGTAAATAATTAATTCAGTCAAAAAGTATTGTTGTCCGACAAATTTCAAGCCGCGTTTTTTCAGTCCGACAGCTGGAAATCGGAATTTTCACGGGGTATGAAAAATCGATTACCACATATCTAATTTTCATTTTTTCCACTTTTAAATTTACTGTACAAAATAGTGATATAAGTGTCCGACGATTTAATGTCCGCAAATTATTAAAAAATCAATAAATCAATAAACGTGATGAAATTTAATTTTTTCACTCCAAAAATTTCATATTTATAAATGGTTATTAATTATTATTATGTAAATTATTATTTGTTTCAAATAAATAATTATAATATTGCTTATTTTATGCTTAAAAATTTAAAAGTTATAAACAAATGAAGTTATTTTTGAGGCGATTAATACGATCTTAGTGCATAATGCATTATTTCTAAATAAATTAATATTATACTTGATATAAAAATCCTTTTTTCTCTTTCAAGTTTTCATTCGCGTTTGTTATTTTTCTTTACAAAAATTTTCCTATTTTTCTAAAAGAAAATCCCAAAACTTTTGTGCATAATTTTTTTACACCATACATACTTTTTTGAAATCGTTTAATTCTTTTCTCGATATTTATTTGGCTAAATTGAGCATATAGAGATTTACAATTACAAGAATAAAACGAAAAATATATACAGGGTGTTTCAGAAAGACCTCCCGTAAATAAAGGGGGTGATAGTATGACAAAAAATGAGAATTTTTTGTCTTATGAACTCTATGTCTATCTCCTCTTGTTTTCGAGATACAGAGAGACAAAATAAAATTTTTTAAATAACATTTTTATGAAAATTTCCAAATGGTGCGAAATATTTTTATGAAATTTGGTAGTCCGAGGTTTTTAAGGGTGCCAAATACGCTAGTCTAATTATTTTTTGTATATTTCATAGAGGGCGCTAGTTATGCTACATTCTTATTACAATTTAAGTTATATTTTTTTTAAGGTTAGATTTTTTACCAGTCGGGCTCCAATTTCTATTGTACAATTTTATTTTCTAAAAATAATGTACTCTTGTTAGAACTTCCTAATGTGGACGATTTTCGAGAAAAAAGGCTTTTAATTAAACTCTTACAATATTACACTATAAAATAAGTGACTTTTCTCAAAGTAAGCTTGAGCTTTGAGAAGAGGAGATAGACATATAGTTCATATGACAAAAAATTCTTATTTTTTGTCGTCCTCACCCCCTGTATTTACGGGAGGTCTTTCTGAAACACCCTGTATTGTATATTTATATGGAATTTTGCTTAATACATGAAAATACCTTATTAGAAATTATAAATACATGTGCACATTTTTTACGAAATTTTTTTCATCATTTTTTGTCGGACTGACGATTTGCGGATATATTTTTGTCGGACATTACAATTTTTGCTTATAAAAAACACTTTTCTATCGTGTGTTATTTTTGTCCGACATGTGGTAATCGATTTTTCATACCCCGTGAAAATTCCGATTTCCAGCTGTCGGACTGAAAAAACGCGGCTTGAAATTTGTCGGACAACAATACTTTTTGACTGAATTAATTATTTACAATTAATTTTACTAAAAATTACCTATGTGGTAATTGATTTTCAATACCCTGTTATTTTGGCATGTTTCGACCGGTAGACACGTCAATGTCGGAGGAATTTCTGTCGGACAAATTTAAATCGGCATTTGCAACAAAATTTCCAGTTACTTAAGCTAAAAATAAAAGATGTGGTCTTGAGTTTTCAAGACCCCGGGAAATTGCCATGTTTTTGGACTTTTCCGAGTGGAAAAGCGGAGGAATCGAGAAAAGTCGCGGAGGAAAAATGTGGTAGACTCGTCAAAACGAAGCGCCTCAGGAGTTATAAAGTATGTGGTAATCAACTTTCCAAGGGGGGCCTATACTGTGGACTAATAGATAATAAAATAATAATTATTCTAATTATTACATAAAAATGTTTGATCTGCAGCCATTGACTTTCGACCTCCGTTCATTAACCTTTGACCCCTGGTCTAAGACCATTAACCTCCATACTTTGATGTATAACTTTAGGTCTTTGACGTTTGACCTCTAGTCTTTGACGTTTTATTTCCGGTTTTCGGCAGTTGGCCTTTTGTCAATGATGTTGAGGCATCTACATCCGGTCAATAACACGACTCTGCTGTTGGGTATAAAATTACTTGCGCGTTTTTCATATGTCGCAGTTCGTGTGCAGATTTGACATCTTTATCTTTCGCCAACTTAAAGTAATTAAGAAATACCCTCTTCATAGTATCCATGAGCCACCTTCACTATTTTTTCAAGGGGAACTTACCCACAGAACAAACGGGATACACTGCATAACCAGAAAAATCTGTATTTTTGCGCTTATTTAAATCAAAAGAATAGAATAACCGTGTATATCTCCCCTAAAATACCTCCGGCGTGTATCCATTTGGGATCCGTATGTTATATGGCAAAATATATGACACGGGGAAAATAAAAAAACCGGACTTCAACCCCAATTTTATGATTTAGTTTGCGGTAGAATCCTCGTTGTGTGACTACAAAGGTATAAAATTATGTGAAGTAATGTAGCTGGGGAATATGAAGTCTCGCGGTGTGCGTAAAAAATGTTTATTAGATTAATACACAGTGTGAACGTAAATTAATATACGCGTAACTGGCAGAGAGGCCTTATTGCATTATTAGAACGAAACGCCCTGGTATATATTTGCAAAATTGTTTGGGTTATTAGGGAAGATATTAATTTTTTGGTAGAAATTTTCAACGGTCTAAGTTCCTCCATTCTCATAAAAACAAAACATTAGTAACTGCGACAGTTATTGCAACTTTATTAAAAGATTTCCAATTATTTTCTTATAACTTCTTTTATTACAATTTGTTGCTTTCATTTAACTTGGAATGAAACTGGAGGTTGCTTTCGGCGTACAGCAAAAATAAAACGCTCTCTCAACGGTACAAATAAAGTATTTTTATTGAAAACTAAGCTTGTGAAAAAAGACGTGTTGTCGGTTCGAGTGTTATCTGGAGAGTCCCTCTTCGTGGTGTCGCTAGCAGAAGTATCTGGTCCTTAGCGCCAATCTGCCGGGGTCGTCTTCCGGGAACCCTGATGCGTCCAGGTGGCATCAGGCTGGCCGTTGTACTTAAAAATGGGTCACTTGCGAACATGTATACCCACAAAACTAAGAACGAAAGGCACATATACAGGGTGTCCCACATAAGAACCTACACAGAGTAGGTGCATGTAGGAGTGTCCAAAATATTGTAATTTAACCAAACTTACCTATATCCAGAGTTGCACCCCTGAGGAGTTATTAGCCCACAAAGTGGGGCCCTAAATTTCGAAAAAAAAAATAATATCTCTGCAACACTTTACCGTAGAAGAACCAAATTTGGTATTTGTTTTTTTTTTTATTACTGGTCTTTTTTGACTATGATTTAAAGTTAATTGAAGCACTACAAGGTGTTCATTGGGGATGACACCCCTAAAATTGTACCGAACTTTTTTTCATTGATCGAATCGAAAAATAGTAATATTAGTTCACAGTAGAATTTAATTTTAATTTTTTTACTCTTGTTGAATTTTAAAAATTTTATGGTTTTCAAGAAAATCCGTATTAACTGACATGATTTTAACAGTATTCATTAGAAAATAATCAAAAAATCAGTAGTAGGCTTTATCTTTCAAATTTGACAGTTGGCCATATAAATTTTACTTCACATGACTCCTAATTCTACAAAAATAAAACAAGTAGTTTTTAAATAAGCGATTATTGTATTAAGTAAAAACACATACAGGGTGTTTCAGGAGGAGATGTACATACTTCAGTATGTTATTCTACGTTCAATTTTAAGCAAAACATTTCCTATGGACCTAGGTCTGGAAACGCTTCGTTTAGGATATACAGGATGTCAAATTTAAAAAAATTAATAACTTTTTTTTTAATAACTCTCGACTACTTTCAGTTAAATTCACGAAATTTTGTATGCGGAGGTTACTTGGGACGGGAAATTCAAATTTTATGGACGATTGGCTGTATCTCCCAGAGGGCGCCACAAGCGACTATTACGATCCTTTTAAATCGCTTCAACTTTTTTGTGCCACGGTGTATGTCATTTCGGAATAGAAAAATATTTTCCCTTATCTTTTCTATTTAAGAAATGTACACCTTATTGTAGTCTCTAGGAGCAGCCGTTTCCGTTAAAAAGTCATCTAAAGATGATGATGCATGCAAATTATGTATTAGAGTGAATCGAAAGTTATTGTTATCAGGTTTTGTACATTTTGTTTAGAGATTTTATTTTTGCAATTCTCACAAAAATGTTGAATAGAATAACGCTAATCGTCAAGTAGTTCCAATGATTCTTTTTACTGACGAAGCTGATACATAATTAGCACTCTAATACATAATTTGCATGCATCATCATCTTTAGATGAGTTTTTAACTGAAACGGATGCTCCTACAGACTTCAATAAGGCGTACATTTCTTAAGTAGAAAAGATAGGGGAAAATGTTTTTCTATTCCGAAATGACATACACCGTGGCACAAAAAAGTTGAAGCGATTTAAAATGATCCTAATGGTGGCTTGTGGCGCCCTTAGGATGATACAGCCAATCGTGCATAAAATTTGAAATTCCCGTCCCAAGAAATTTCATGAATTTAACTCAAAGTAGTCGAGAGTTATTAAAGAAAATGTAATTAATTTTTTTTTAATTTGACAACCTGTATATCCTAAACGAAGCGTTTCCAGGCCTAAGTTCATAGGAAATTTTTTGCTTAAAATTGAACCTAGAATAACATATTGAAGTATGTATATCTCCTCTTGAAACAACCTGTATAAATAATAAAAATAATAATTGATATTTTTTCAACAACAATCAGAGGCAATTGTTGAAATAAAATAATTTTATTACTAACTGACAAATTTGAAAGATAAATTCATTGCCTGCTACCGACTTTTCGATTATTTTCTAATAAACACTGTTAAAATCTTGTTTCAGTTAATACGGTTTTTCTTTAAAACCATAAAGTTTTTTTAAATTTAACAAGGGTAACAAAATTTTAAAAATTAAATTCTGCTGTGAATTAATATTATTATTTTTCAATTCGGTCAATGAAAAAAAAGTTCAGTACAATTTCAGGGGTGAATCGTCCCCAATGAACACCTTGTAGTACTTTCAATTAACTTTAAATCATAGTCAAAGACCAGTAATAAACCTAAGTTATGTACCAAATTTGGTTCTTCTGCGGTAAAGTGTTGCAGAGATATTCATTTTTTTCGAAATTTAAGTCCCCACTTTGGGGACTAATAACTTCTCAGGGGTACAACTTTGTATATAGGTAAGTTTCATTAAATTACAATATTTTGGACACCCCTACATGCTCCTGCCCTGTGTCGGTTCTTATGCTGGACACCTTCTATAAATAAACAAAGCCGTGTCAGGTTACAAGGTTACGGAAATGTTACACAAGTACCTATATGAATTTTTTTAAATTTCTAACTTTGTAATGCTTTTAAATCTATCACTGTTAGCTTATAATTACCCACTAACACAAAATTCTAAAAAATAGTATAAATAAAGCTCGTAACAAAAGCAGTTTTACTAAACTCGTATAGCTTTAAGTTACTCGATATTTTCCAGGTGGGAAGTTTACTTGATACACCCTGTATACCTGCCTCTTTTTAAAAAGTGACTTTTCTGAACTATTCGTTTTAAATTATTTTTGGCAGATTAAATTTATTTATCCCAACATTAAATAAACACCATGCATATTTACTTAAGAAAATTATTTTATGAAGTGTCGTATTTTTTTAAAAAGTATCACATAATAAGTAGAAGTTTCAATAATGATCACTTCAAAGTCATAAAAACAGTGGTTGTAAAGTATTAAAATACAAAAGATCTGTTTTCACCGAAGCTCTTTACAAATGGAAAACGATAAAAATCCAATAAAATACCTTTTCATTCGTATTTATTTGATATCTGCCTTTGCCTACGTTTTAATATAAATTATAAGAAAAACCATAAATCCATAAAAGTCTATTATATTAAAAGGCCTCCCTTGGCATTTTCTCTGTAACAAATCTTGTTAGCAAGATGACTAGCGACTCGAAACATTAAAAAAATGTCTTTGTTGAACCCTGACTGTACTCACCTTTGAATAATTTAAACGGGAATCAACGCTGTTTTTTATACATTGCCTTGCCTAGCACTGGGTTTGAGGTTTTCAGTCTCCAATGTGCTCGCAAATATTTGATATAAAAATTTTTAAACTGTAAATTTGTAATGTGTAAAACTGTAATTTTGGATTTACTGAAAATATGTTATTTTCAATAAATGGTATTTGGGCATTATACAATTCAAATAACAATTTTGTGTCATGGTAAATGTACTGGCCAGGTCTCTGGTTACTGAACTATAAGGTACCAGGGTCGATGTTCGATCCCTTTCCTTGATTGGTCCGCAGAGGACTTATAACGAGGTCCGCCTTAGATTTGAACAATTAGCCTCTTTGGATTCTGCCCATATTTGGATTGTAGTCTAACGTGGTAGCGTTACTCTTTGTTGCGGTTCCCCAGATCCGATTGGAAACATGAGCGAAAATTTGAAATCACCTTAAGCAAACAGTCTTTGACGTATATATTCTCGGTATTTTATTTTTGCCACAAACAAGTAAACCACCCCGCTTCTTTATAACTCTCCAACTCTGATTTTTTATTTATTGAAAAATAAATTAAAACAATAAGGATACCCTGACTGATTTTCGTTTAAGGTGAAACAAATTCATAACAGTTCCATCATTGTCGGATTTACTGTTACATCATAGATTATTTTTCCTCAAGCTGCCCAAACTCGCATCAACGAAGAACCCCTTTTATCCGAATGTGAATACTGGGGAGGACGTAAAAATCATCGCTTTATGTTTCTGTACAGTTGCCAGTTGCGTTTAAAACCGATTTATATACGTATATGACCGAATTTTTATTCAAAGCGCATAGGACGTATCTATAAATGCAAATTGCAATCGAGAAATAAAAATACTGCATCGCTTTACATATATGGGGAATGTATGCATACGTAAGGCCCTTTATTGTCCTTTTACAACCATAATGGTAAAATTCATAAAACAGGCGGGCTGCAATTATTTTTATACGCCATAAAAAATGTTTCCCTTTTCTTTTATTATCCGCATGGAGAAGCAGCAGGTTAGGGCTTCCCGTTTTCCGTATGTTCCCTTAAATTAGTTATTTAATGTCGTGTATGATAAATCATTTTCCATTTAGCATAGCGTCTGTACCGTTGCTTAATTAAGTTTTTGCTAGAAATGTCAAAAATTAAATGCAAATTTTATTGCAGTGTTGAATGTTTCCATTTGGATAAGAAAAATCAAATATTTTTCCTGATTATATTTCTAAAGTTTGGTAAAATTCCTTCAAAAAGTGAAGATAGGACTATTTTGTATACAAATTCGTCAAAATGAGTAGTGGTTAGTTCTCTGTATCAGAAAGTACATTAAATATCAAAGAAAACAACGCAAACACAAGTGCTGCATAGTGGGTAAAAAAATTGTCCCAAGGCCAGACAAGAGCAGCTCGGGAATTCACTCTTTTTGCATTAAAAACAGCTTACCGATTTTTCCGCGTTCGACCTTTATTTTACAGTTAACAAATTGGTGAAATATAACTTTAGAATGCTTAAATTGTAGGTAATCTAATTGTCGACAACATAAAAGAACCAATTTTCCGACAGGTCGTCTAGATTTTCATTCTTTCGAGTTTTTTGATAGTATCATTCCACATAAACCTGTCATAAAGTGAATAAATGTACTATTAATTTTTTTTTACGTTCAAACTCTAATTCGAGGGAAGCATAATGTCTTTGTTAAGCACAAAATATATCTAGTTCGACGTTTTCAGTTAATAATACCTTCGGTCATAATATACATATGTACCATTATGTGAATTATTGAAAACGAGGATTAATAAAATACGGCTTCGTTATCCGTAAGGAATATCTGGGATAAAATATATACCTACCTACTTATTTGGTAGTAATTATGCACGTGCCGGTATATAAATATTCAACTACGGCCAAATAATATCGATATGTGTAATATATTACGAGTATACATGTAGGAGATCAATATAGACAAATATATTAGGCAGGATATTAACTTGTAGGATAAAGGTATGTGCCGAATAGTTATTTATGTTTTAACGATCATAAAAACGATTATTATTTCATTAACGGTAAATATTATATAACACCACGTGTACCAAAATAACCGTTTATGATTGGAAATAACTCATTTCTGGCATCGTTGAAAATCCTTAATTTAATTTAAATCTGGCGTGATACTGACATATTTATTTTATTTCATATCATTTGGAAATGGTGAACTCATTTGTTGTTCATTGAAAAATACCGAATTTTTTTATATATTATCAAAAAATATCTCTAGTGTCAATGTAGCGTCTATGTTTTTACTTGATTTGGGTAATTTCCTTACCTTAACCTTACCTAACCTTACCTTGCCTTACCTTACCTGACCTTACCTTATCTTACCTTACCTTAGCTTACCTTACCCTACCTTACCTTGCCTTACCTTATCTTACCTTACCTTATTTTACCTTCAATTGAAATTTGATTTTGGTCACTAAAAACCAACCTATCAAACACCTACGAAAATGCAACTGTTGATCAAAGCATTTTATCTCCTTTTTGCTTTAATTCACTGCGTTCGTATACGCGTAAATTCCCAATTTTTTTATAAACGACTTTTGCTTGCTGCAGATGTTTGCCTTTAATTTGACTTTTTTAAATACGGTACATTGTTTTCTATCATATTTCAGTAGTGAAATTACTGTTTACAGGGTTTTTGTCCTCCCGAATGCGAATCCGGGTTTAAATTTATTTTGTGACGGTGAAACGACAGTAAGATACGTTTGACGGCTCTCTCCACCCTCAATACATGAAAGTTTAACACTCCCACAAAACTTCACATTTGCATTGTTTCGATATGAATATTTCCCGGGTACTGTTTGTGACACTTGCCAGAATTAATTCTGCGAATTTAATATAAATGAATTAATCCGGATTATTCTTACTCTCCCGCAGATTTTAACCTGTTTTACTATGTTTCAATTGTTTCGGAGAGCTTTTCAGTTCCCGTTATTCAGACGTGTGTTGGAAGGAACAGTTTAACCTAATTGTTCTTCTCCGCTGTAACCTAGAGAATGTCCATTGGAAAACATGTCTAATTTTTTTTTACTAGATACGACAATGCACTTTACGGCGACAAGAATAGATATTTGTAATTGACTGTAATATATCTGGTCATTCTGAAAAGTTAATTCAGATACAACTGAAAATATATACAGGGTGGTCTCGAGGTAATGGGCCAAAATTCATGGATAAATTCCCCAAGTAAAAATATTGCGATTTAGCCGAACTTACCTTAGTCCAAAAGTTGATAGTTAAAGAAATACAGGGTGTTAAATGTAAAATATTATTTCAGTTTTTTTAAATTTATTCCTTAACAAATGCAAATATCCTTACAAAATTTTGGGGTTTGGAGTTCTTTGTGTAGAGGAATTGAAATCTGTTCACATTTTGGTTAAAGTTCATAGAGGGCGCTAGCTGCAGTAGATTGAATGTGGTAAAAACGACATAACTTTTTTGTACTTTAAGGTATCTCATCTTTGGTAACAAATTCTTATTTTTCAACTTTTTTTACACAAAAAAGGTAAACTTTATTAAAGTAGCTATCTCGCACCGTTTTCTAGATATTTGACTTTGAAACTTCCAATGCTGTTGCATTAAATTACAATTAAGTACCTACAGGTATTATTAATTTAGCGATAAAGTTTCTTAAGTAGGATTTGGACGAAAATCAAATAATTGACGTCTTCCACATGTCTTATTGCTGTCATTTGTATGCTAATTTCTATTAAGTATTATTCGTATCTAATTAAAATTACATCATTGCTGACAAATTAAATTGTATACTCGTATACATAAATGTGAGTTAGAATGCCGAAGTTTTCGTTTTTGGAGTTACATGAAATCAGTTGTTTATGGAGAAACTATAAACACTTGAGAAGAACTTTAGTACTGCAAAGTCATTTCGCATTAAGGATTTATACTTTAAAATAAGACAATCTTTTAATAAACGTGTTGATAAATGTTTTGAATTTAGATGTGGATATTTTGTGCAATTATTGTCAAAAAGGCATATTTTTTACTAATGTTTACCATTTAACTGCGCATTACAATTTTTAATTCTAAATAAACCCTTGTTTTTGACATTTCTAAATTATTTTAATTATTTCAACTATTAGCATTCGAAGTTTCAAAGCCAAATATCTTGGAAAGGGTGCGAGGCAGCTACTTTCATAATGTCTACCTTTTTTGTGTACCTGCAAGTTTGACGCTTCACTGTACCATTGAGACAAAACGTGGTCTCCTCTGAAAAAACTATTTGCCGGTGTAAATCTCTATTTACCTGACATAAATCCATCATAATTTCACAAGTTGAATCTTGTAGGGATGATATTCTTCCTTCCTCGGGATACGTAGCACTGTGGTCTGACTAATTTCATTGTTTAATGCAACCAATCGTGAAGTATTATGAGGATTATCTACCATACTTATCAAAATGTTCTGTTTGAGATCTTCACTAACGCTTGGACGTCCAGGTTTTGACACATCTAGAACATTGCCAGTTTCTCTAACTTTAGATTTTATCTTACTGACTGTTGATTGGCTGATACGGCGATCTGGATGTTTTTCGTTAAATAAATCGCAAACTTCCTGCTACGTTCTAGTTTTATCCCTGCATCCGATAAGAATTCAAATGTCTTCAGTCCTATGTTGTATGAACTGGATTTTGGCGACCTCTTTTGCAGTATATAAAGTGAGGTTTCATAAAACACGGCATAATGTGGTGAAGCACCATCCTGCTGAAACCACACATCTTCTTCTGGCAAAGCGTTATTATTTTCCAGTCCTTCCACAATCATCGGGTCGATATTCGTTTCCAGATACATGTTCCAATCCAGATTTCCCGCCAGGAATAAAGGCCCTATGAAGTGTTCTGTACTGCTATTATTTTAATCCGTAGAATCACTTCCCGGAGTTTCCTGACGGGCTTTCAGAACACCCTGTATATTTTAATCAATTATTAATTTCAAGGTTTTATAGTCAAGTGTTTTTAGTTCTTACTTACTTACGTTCAGTTTTCTCTAAACTTGAAAAGTAAGTCAATTATTATTGAAAACACATGAAATGTCAATTTATTTACTATAAAAATGAATTGGTGTATGTCATTAAATTGCACCATTTTAGAGGAACTGATTTCAATTTTTATTGCATTGTATATCAAATACTTTCATGAAACATCTGCTGTGGACAATAAAATTTTCCAACCGGTTCAGGTCGAAATTTTGTTATTGTCCATTTATCTGCAAAGATAACTTAATCTGAACCGGTTTATTTTCATCCAAGGAAGGTATTACTGAAGTTTGGTCCTTTCGCTTCAGGATACACTGTACAGTTACTGGCAGAGTGATGGAGACCGCCGTGTTTTTCAGAACGCGACTGCAAATAAAACGGGCGGCAGAGCATAAAATAGTCCATTTATTCTGGTTGACTTAAGTTAAAATTTTCTTTCATTTCACGCCACGAACGAATGGGAAAACGATCTCCTTTTTTCCTTCCCGTAAAATCTCTAGTTTATGGTTTTCACTTGCCTTTATTATGCACCCACCAACTATTATTCCCTTTATTGCTGGGTAATCCCCCTATATAGGCCCACTGCATTACTTCAACCGGTATCGATAATAGGATTTAGTAACCATCTACGTTTATCATAAAGGGTATGGACCCTAAAAGGACATCTTTATTTAAAAGATAAAACAGTGGGGTTGGATTCGGGACCTCGATCTTTTACCAAAGAAACAAATACCAAGAAAACAAAGGAGGATTGCTCTAATTTTTGTTTGTATTTTCTATGCGATGTACAGGACAGGTATAGAAAGTTAAAGTTTTGTTTCTTCAAAAATTTCTGAGGTAAAACATAGTCTAATAGTCCAGTCGAATTAGATCTTCGTTTCCTACATTAATCGCATCATCCGATATACTTTTTTATGACACACTCTATATTGACCTGAAAGTCAGTTTAAGTTTTAATGCGCATGGTATATAGTTGGGAAACATAACTATTAGTAAATAAGAAAAGGCAAAAGCTCAATATTGTGTCAAGTTTTTCCTTCTACAACAGCATTTGAATTTATTCAATGGACTTAAAACCTTAAGAACATCAATACATCAAAGTTCATTACTTGCTTCCCTTTTAATTATTTCATTCATTCATTTTTGCATTTGATATAGGTCAAAGTCAAAACAAGTACGATGTTGGAAAAGCAAAGAAAGAAGTTTTGACGATTTTCATGTTTTCGTTTGTACTGAATTATGAAATAAAAATAAATCTCGTTATTATATTTGTTGCAACAAATATCAGTTGAAAACAGCATTTCACTGAGTTGATATACTTGTTACTGACGAGCCCTAGCTAAATTTTACAGGGCGATTTATTAAATAATAAATAGACGCATTTCTAATAGTCGAATTCTAGGACAATCAAAAATACTAATAGCAAACGGACTATGCCATCATATAAGACAGTCTTATAATGTTTATAATAAATGTTTCCTACTCCAATTTACCATTAATTAATTTTTTATAAACATTTTTTAGGTTTTTCTTAAACAAACATGAATCCTAAAGGTTAGAAATCTTGTGACGTAGTATGAGATAAGCCACGCCCATAATTTCTGTCTATTACTCGACCTTCTTTTTTACGGACCATCATGTTTTGGTATGTAGATTGCGCCCCCCAATGGCCGAGCTACGAACTTCTAGCGATTTCTCTTGGTTGATTTATTAATCAAAATTATTTTCCCGAAGTTCTAGGACCTGTTTTTTTCCTAATATCGTACCTCGCCGGCCTTAGTGGGACACTCTGTATAAGCATAATATCTACATAGTCTTTTATATGACTGCACAGTCCGTTTGCTACTAGTATTTTTGTCACAAACAAAACCTCTATTGATTGGCTTATTCATTCATTATATGTTTTCAGGTCCTACAGTGATCACGAATGATGTCTGCGGCGTTGCTAATGCCTGTGACAAAGTCACAGTGTGCAACTTCCTATATGGTTATTGTATCATAAAATTCTTAAGCAGTAAATGTGTTTGCACAAGTAGTACAAATACAAGTAAATTATTATTAACTAAAATATGACATAGTTGTTAGACCATTTAGTGCAACATGAAAACCAGAAGAACAGTGATTCAGATTCAGAACTGAGGTGAAAAATGGTGACTACCAGATCCATTCAAGAAGGTACCGGCAGTATGATAAATCACCCTGTATATTGAGCAAACCGTGCAATTATTTGTGAAATCCCGTACGAAATTGGCCCGTTGTTATGAAGTGATTTATGCGGCCAGTAAATGATCGAAAACAACTTTAAATTTAAAAAATAATAAATGCTAATAAAACTGCGTCGAAATGTTCAACAACGTCCAGATTAAAAATGCGTCAATTTATCAACCCGGTCGGTGTAACATTAAAATTTAATGCTTTGTAAAAATGTCAACGATAACAAATTTAATCTCGATACGAGGACCATAAAACCGGATGGTGTGATTAAACCGTAGCTTCGGGGCTCGATTATGTTCTGCATTTCGGAGATAGTTCGGAAATAATATCTCCGTCCGTTTTAACAGATGTGACGTATGGGGGAAGAAAAGTTTTTGCGAGGTTTGTTCTTTTTTTTTCGACAAACTTTCCGCTCCCATGCGTCGTTCTACAAAAATAGCGATGTCCTAGAGAGCCATATGCCACCCCGGCGAGCCGAAGAGTCCCTGTCATAACAATGTTGGCTCGTAAAAACCGTCACGCTACCACACAATAGACCGAATAACTTACGATGAATAGTGGTTACATTATACTCCTGTAATACGCACTAGAAAGGGGTTAACACCCCTGCGAATAGAGAACTGTGGGGTAAGTAAATGTAAAATACTGCTTTGCTGTTAGAAATTACGGATCTGCTAAAGGGAATGGAGCGCTTGTATTAATAAGAGTCTTATACGGGGCGTTTCCTAAGTATGTGTAAAAGGGGTCAAGAGTACAGGTACGGGATTTATTAGCATCTCCGCCTAATCAGTAACACTGGCACAGAAAAAATAGCATATCGTTATATTTGGATTAAAAGTGTTACTTTTTTGGCAAGCAAATTTTGAGGAGAGAGTTTATCATTGACCTCATTGTCGTACACTAAATTTTTAATTTGCGGACTTGAATCCTCGGAACTGAATCGCTTTGTCCTATGCATCTGTTAGAATGTGCAGTATTTAAATTAGACCGATCAAAATAACTCATTTAGAGGAAAAAAAAAGAAAATTGTTACCTGGACTTTCATAAGTGGAAATGGTAAAGGGGCTTATAAAAAAAAATAATAAATGCGTGAGCAGGGGCGGCGGAGGGTTGATTTGGGGGGTTGAAACCTTATAAAAAATTATATTATTCGAATTTCTGGCGAAAGTTGACGTCAAACAAAAAAGTATCTAATAACAAATTTGTAGATCATGCAAAAATCTACAGCTTTTGTAGAGGTCATTTTTAACATAACCTCAAAATTTCCGAGAAAAATGCAAAAAACAGGTTTTTTCTGATTTTTCGTTTTTTATTTCTCATTTCCGCAAAAATAATTTAATTTTGACGAAACTTGGTAAAGTGTACCTTTCTCTGTCTTAAATAACCTCAATTTTTTTTAGATCCGAAAATCAAGGAGTTTCTGAGATATTCATTTTTTTCGGCCTGAAACACTTTTTTTTTCATAGAAAAATTCTACTTACAAAAATCATCGTACAGAGTTCTGCCGGTAATAATTTTTTTCGTTTTGACATACTCGTTTTGGTGAAATAAGAAAATTTGTAATCACAGTTCAAAAACATGCTCAAAAATGCAAAAAAGTAAAAAATGACTTGCAGCAATAAATTTTTCAGTAATTGTTGATAATTTGTTTAAATTTAAAAAAGAATCAAAAACTGATTACACCATTCAATTGTACGGAAAAATTACAAAAAAAAAAGTCTCATTGTTTGACCCAAAATTATTTTTGTACAGTATTGCTATAAACATAAGTCGTATAGTGAATAAATAAAATAAATAATATTTTTTTTCCGTAAGATCGATTAGTGTACTTATTTTTTTTAAGTTTGATGAATTCATAGATATATAGTGTGTCCAAGATAAAGATGGGATAGCATTAGGATCTAGGAAAGGGTAAGAGATACGGGGTGGCTGAGATGAGAAAAAGTTGTGTTTTTTATACCTAACAATATGCTGTTTAGAAAGTTTTAAAATTCTGTGTAGTTCCGGGGATATCCGGAAAAACCCGAAATTTTGCAAAATTTTTAAATTTTTTCTGGCTTTATTTGAAAACGAATTTTAAAATAAATTACATATGTATATATAATACCACTTCCTTCGCTCTATACAATGGCGTCAACATTTTTGCAATTCGACGTTTCGTCTTCGAGGGGCCATCATCGGGTTAATTTTTTTAAATAAGTCGCTGCTATTTTTATGACAAAATCTAGAAATTTTTAATTCTAAATTAGAGGATATTACTATTGTAATCGTTTAAAAAGTTTTTAGCTTGTTTTAGTTATAATTTTTCCTGAGTGCGGCTCTGAACGCTTTCAAAATATCTATTGGATGAAGTCATAACAGTATATAAGTCAATACCGTACAATATACCCAACAATAAAAATATTTCATAAATTCGTATTTTGTTATTAGGTACAACTTCTTAAATTATGGATTAAAAAAAATTGTTGGACATTTTGTGCTGTATTGACTTTTATTCTCTCTCATCTCTCTCTCCTCTCTCTCTCCTCCAATAGATACAGGTATTTTGAAAGCGTTCAGAGCCGTACTCAGGAAAAATTTTTAATGATAGCTAAAAACCTTTACAATAGTAACATCATCTAATACAGAATTAAAAATGACTAGATTTTGTCATAAAAATAGCAGTGATATATTTAAAAAAATTAATCTGATGATAGTCCCTCGAAGACGAAACGTCGGATTGCAAAAATGTTGACGCCATTGGAAAGAGCGAAAAAAGTGGCAATGTAAATCTGCAATATCCAAATAAAGCCAGAAAAAAATTAAAACGATTTTGCAAAATTTCGGGTTTTCGGATTTCGCGTCAACAGTGTAGACTTTGCAGTTAAAACATTGTATTGCTGAAATCTCAAATCATCCAGAGATAATTTATCATTTGTGCATTTGTAATTCGACTTAGATGTTTATAGCAATACTGTACAAAAATAAAGTTTTGGGTCAAAGAATGAGACACAGTTTTTTTTCCGTAGAATTGAATGGTGTAATCAGTTTTTGTATGTTTTTTAATTTAAACAAATTATCAACAACAACAAAAAAATTCATAGTTGCAAGTCATTTTTTATTTTTTACTTTTTTGCCTCTAGTTTTTTTTTTGGAGTAAAGATAGGTATAGGCATTGCTTCATAGAAAGAAAGTAGATACAATTTCCTTTTAAAAAAAGAGGTTGTACAGTATTTTTGGATGAAAATTGACTGATATATGGCCGCTCAAACTTAGCCAATTTTTCGATTTTCGTCGCGTTTTACTTCTCATTTTTTGCAAAAAAACGAAGGAAATAAGACGTTCAAGGATTTTCATTACATAACTTGTTCGAAGGGTCATTAACAATGAAAAAACCGCGGGGTGCTATTAAATTAGAGGGTTGAAATTGAAGATAGGGGTGAAATTTGCAGTTTTTTAAATAAGCACGAAAACGAAGCAAAATTTCGGTATAGTTCATAGGAAAAATTTTGTAGAGAATTGAATTTCCCACCGATATGGCTTATTTAAAAAATTTAAAAGAAAAATTTTATGCAAAAAATCGTTATTAAAAAATTTTAAAAAATTAAAAAATAGGATTTTTTTATTTTTTTATCATTTTTGACTCTAAGTTGTAAAAATCTTTATTTATTATCATCAAATAAAACTTTTGAAATAATTTTTTATTAAATAGGTAAAGAACCAATTTGTTGTAAAAATAATAAGAATTATAATCATTATTATGTTAAAAACAACTAAAATCGAAAAAATATTTAAGTTTGACCGGTTATAACTCAGTCAATATTAGTCTAAAAACTTTTGAAAACGCGTCATTTTGAAGGCAACCTTATCTAGTTTTTTTGTACAGCAATTTTCTTTGCCTACTTCTACTGAAAAAAAAAAAATAGAGTAAAAAAAGTAAAAAAGAAAATAAAAAAATCTTATTTTTATTTAAAAAAAAATTGTTTATTAACGATTTTTTGCATATTTTTTTTTAAATAAGCTATTTTTATGGGAAATTCAATTCTCTCAATAATTTTTCCTATGAACTATAGAGAAATTTTGCTTCGTTTTCAAGCTACAATTAAAAAACAGAAAGGGGTACATTTTCACCCCTATCTCCAAATTCCACCCTCTAATTTAATAGCACTCCGCAGTTTTTCGTCTAAAATGACCCTTTGAACGATTCACGCAATAAAATTGCTTGAACGTCATAGTTACTTTTAACCCTGTTTTTTTTTTAATATAATCAAGAGCCTTTAACTCGTTGCTCATGAAATAAGCATAACTGAGTTTTCCGCAATATTGTCTACACTTTTTTTTAGCTCAGTTTGCTTGTCGTACAGCTTCTCGAGCTGAGTTTTCGACAACAAGATTCAAAATTTATTCTACCCGTTGTATCTTTTTCGAAGTTCTAGATCAGCCATTGTGCCTTCAGATGTCCCCGCAAATCACCGATATCTCTCACCCTTTGCACGATCCAAACGAATGATTGCGGTGAGGGATGAACCCTTGGGAAAAATGTTCCACATGTAGATGGGATGCAGTATCTGCACTCTGATGACACTCTCCATAAATTAATAGCATGTCAACTAATGAACTAAACTGACACGAACATACAACATAAGGTAATGGGAAAAACGTTAGGTTTCTATACCCTTACAGCTTTTTTATACATTTTGCAGCAACAAATTCATGAATATCTTACTGTCACTAAATGTAGATATTTCATTTACAGCTTGTCAGTGCCCAGCGGTCACAAAGTAACACACTTGTGGCAATTTCAATGCGGTTTATTGTGTCGTTACGTTGTCGCTAACTAAATGGTCATTATTTACACGATACCCCATGACTCACAAAGACATAAAACTTTCCACAAATATTTGGTTTCTTTATTGTTCCCCGAAGGCAAAGCGTGCCGTACAAACTGAGGCTGATTGTTACACGCACGTAAACAGAAAAAAAAAAACAAAAAACCGTGGACTATTTATTCTGACCCAATAGTTACATGAAACACTCATGTAAAAGTTACGATTCAGATTTTAAATGGGGTGCATGTGGCGCTATGGTGGCGTGATGTAATGTACAACAATCTAATAAGCCAAGCAGATTGCATGAAATGAAAAAAAAAAAAACATTTAAGTGATCGATATTTTTTACTGCATTATTATAAATAGATTTGTAGGTTATCATACCGGGTATTTTAATCTGGGTCGTATCTGGATGACTTGTGTTCATGGGTACAAATTTTTGTCTAAGATATTCCTGAATCTTTTATGAAAAATAGACGTACACTAAGTATTCGGTATTTTATGTCGAGTATTCAGTAAAACATTATTACTGAATACTAATATTCTGTATGGATTTTGTGAATAATTCACTGAATAGTGTTACCCGTGTTTACGTAGAATTAGGTAGCAATAACCAATGCCAATAATTACGTACACGATCCTGCATTCCCACAGAATCATAGCTATATACAGGGTGTCCCGCGACTCAATGGCCATAGCTTAAGGTCGTATTTTTTGGACAATTTTAAGTCGAAGGTGCCTTATACACTTTGTCCAAAACTCAATTGTTAAGGAGTTATAGGCAATATTAAATTTAACAGTAAATAAATCTGGTAAAGAGCATGTTGAATAAAGTAATGTAATGTTTTACACAACACATTTTTGCTATTCTAATCATTGAATACGTAGTTCTCTGTAGAGTATCTGGGTCATCTCGTATGAATGCAGCTAGCTGCAGTCATAATATTTTGAATTAGCTCATCTTTGGTTTGTGGTTTATTTGAGTACACTAGACGTTTCATATGTCCCCAAAGATAATAGTCAAGAGGCGTTAGGTCTGGCGACCTCGGAGCCAATCCACCGGTCAGCAAAGTTATTTAGATATTCTCTCACATGTACACCAAAATGCGGTGGTGCGCCGTCGTGCTGAACCCACATGTTAATTCTATTATGAATTGGAACATCCTTCGTTAATCCTGGCAACATATTTTGGAAAAATGACCATCGAGTTACGGGACACCCTGTATATTATAAAAATCAAAAGGTTATGAAAAGAATACAAAATTAATCTAAAACATCTCTCTTTTGTCCTGTATTACGTGAATACATAATCTAGACTGATATTTTTAACAGGGGTTACGTTTCAGCTTCAGTAAAAACATATTTTATTCCTATTAAAACATGTACATCTAAGACGCACGGGTCTAAAGATTATGGTTGACAATATGCTAAAGCACTTGTTAAAATGTTGCCATGTTGCCAAAGCTGACGTCCGTACGCAATCATCGCTGGCTCCGTCAAATTCTCAATAAACATCGCCGGCCGAATCCGAAATATAGGAGCAAATTTTAACTTCTGTCTCCGGTGAGGCGACCTCGAGAAGTTGGGCTGGTGTGGTGATTATCTTATTCGTTACTTACTTTCGTGTATAATGCTTCAGCAGATACTCTTTTTTATAAAGTGAGATTCTTAGACATTTTTATTTATCAAATCAGCTACTGCCTAGGAAAAGTTATTGAAAAAGCAACAAAAAAGTTCAAGAAAGTAAAAACATATTTCGAGGCTTGTAACGATTCTTCATTTCCCAGTTAATTACAACAATGAGAAAGATTTTAAAAACTTACTATTTATGGTGAGTAAATAACAGCATCTAAGTACATCGTCAACAGCTGGACGAGCTTGAAAGGTGTGTTGAAATTTTGCTCTACCATCTTATAATGCCCAAACTACATTTCAGTCTTTTGCATATCGTGGTTCATATTAAAGGACTATGAAATGAGGTTTTTGTGTAGTAGCGTTTTGTTAAAAAAATAGAAAGGTAACGGAAATATCTCTCAACTATCCCGTGATGCTTAAACTGTTCATTCGGGTTCTTCTACGTGTTGCACCTCATTTTAGAGGAGAATGGAGTGGTGTTTCTGCTTACTGGTGTCATCTTGAGAAAAGATGGGTGGTTGTCGTCGAGTGTGCTTTCAAGTTACAGGATAATACAGATAAAATATTCAGGGCATTTATACTATATACCTAAAGCATATGTATCACAGACAATATAGCGTATCGCTACAGACTGCTACTATATGCTGACTGATACTAAAATGCTGGAAATTGGCAACCTGAAATGGAAGCAGGGTCTCCTTAGCCGGCTTCCAGCTATAAAATTTAGCGTGGTAACTCTTCTACTTGGTAATAGGCGGCAGTTCTAGCGGTGGCTTTGTTGCCAAATAATAACTGCTAAATAAATTTAATGCTTTCAATTATGTAATTAAAGAGATATGGAACTTATCTTGTGTTTGGAAATGACATTTGCCTTAAATCTTAAATAAAATAAATGAAGTTAGAATTAAAACTATGAATTTACCTAATTAATTATTTATTTTATATCACCTTGGAATGGGAAAATTCAAAAACTCGAAATTAATGTTTTTAGATTTGTGCGTCGACTTCCAATATGGTACGATATTAACATCTATGTTTAAAAAAATTG
>NW_019416373.1:184600-250772 GCF_000390285.2 Anoplophora glabripennis | reverse complement strand
ATTACGAATTTTGTTTATTTGGAAATATATTTTCTGCAGTATTTCAATACCAAAAAATGAAAATAGTAGGTAGCTAATTAACGAAATTATGATTAAATAACTTAATTGTAACACCACTGCAGAATATCATATGATACATACATAGATATTCGTTGATTCTTTAAAAACATTTTTATCAATACCTACATCATACATTGAAGTAAATACAGTAACGCAAAAAACAGATATTGATAAAAAAGTGTACAAAAGAAATCCGTAAGTACGCCTGGCAACATTACCAAAGTCTTGTTTATATGTTGCTAGGATACGCGTAGGTATGCGGGCCGCTGTATTTGATTCTTCCTAAAATTCTGCTGGTGGTGTACTCTACCGGCAATTCGGAAATTTAAAACTGCTGGCCTATTCCAGGAGCGGTCTGTGGCGATAGCTATTTTGTCTGTGTATGTATCTTGCATTGTAGCATATTTACAGTGATAAGAAAGGAACACTACAAAAGGCAAACAAGATACAATAATTATTTACAACGTTCTGTCAAGTTAAATTGACTGCAATAAGTAAATAAATAATAAGGAATTTTTGGAGCATTATTGCCCACTTAAGTCCCTAATAGGTCGCCAGTAACGACTCGTGCCTGAAAAGATAGAAATTTAAATGCACATGCTTCTATAATCCTGGCTTCATTTAACATCCACGGCTGGTACTGCGCCTGAATAAGAATGATGCCTTTCTGTTTGTTAAGTACGCTTCATATGTAATAAAAGAGAGATTTGGTTTTCATAGAGAAATAAATGGAACGTCAGTAAATTGAAAAGTTAAGTATGGCTTTTTATATAAAATACGTGACCACAATAGTGAAATGTAAAAAATGTAAGCCCTTGCCCGCCCGAACTCGCCTTTTATATCAGAAATACCAACTCAGGAATGACTGAAACATAAATCACGGGCAGGATTCGAGGGATAATCGACAGTCGTATGTGACAGCTGAACATAATTTCGCCTGAAGGTTGGCCTTTAAAGTCTCAAGGGAGAAAGCTCAAAACCGAAATGCAAAATCTTGTTTGTTATATGTAGAAAACTTGTTCCCACCAAAGTGGAGATTTATCTAACAACTTTCCCTTCAATCATAGGCAAAAATAAAGAAAAATGAAAATGCCCTAACTGAGAAATGCAGTCCCCGATGAACCCTCTGTCTGTCTTTATTTAGGATAGTGTCTAAGTTTAAAACTTTTGGGACGGCGGTCTGGGATTTGAACAAATATTTTAGGTCCGGAGGTGCAAAATAAAATTTTGCTTCGTCTTTGAGGACGGACTCTCATGCTTGGAAAATAAATAACTTCAAATGAATTACGAACAGTTTGTTGCAGGATGACTTCCCCAACTCCTAAATGGGCGCATGTTTATTTCTCTTCCAAGCACAAACAAATAAAACTTTTTATTGGTCATAATTAGTACTCATTAGCATAAAATAACAGAATAAAACGATATGGGAGATAAATAATATTGAATAAGGTTTATCTAATGTTAAGAACTTTATTAGACAAACATGCCTTTCTTAATTTTTGAGATATAAGAAAATCACTTGAATGGCAATGTGAAAAATTTTTTGTCTATAGGGTGTGAGAAGTTTGACTGCCGTTACTTCAGAATGAGATAGATTATTCATAAATGAACAAAAATGTTGTATACAGGGTGTCCGGTAAGTACCTCCTAATCTCTCGGGAGTGTATAGGCGAGGTCAAAATAAAACTAGTCCTTCCTATAATTTTTTTTCCTAATGTGCCCCCTAACGGAGTTATGGGGGGTCAAAGGGGTACCTAGAAATTAACGTTTAGGGTTATAACTTTGAAACCACCCTGTATATTTTAATAAAATTTTCGTACGTTGTATTACACATGGAGCTCTACGATTTGATGCTAAAATCAACTTTTTGCTATTATCAGGTGTCCAGAAACGGACTGGCCCTATCACAATTTTTCTCAAAATTTTGACNCATGTGTAATACAACGTACGAAAATTTTATTAAAATATACAGGGTGGTTTCAAAGTTATAACCCTAAACGTTAATTTCTAGGTACCCCTTTGACCCCCCATAACTCCGTTAGCGGGCACATTAGGAAAAAAATTATAGGAAGGACTAGTTTTATTTTGACCTCGCCTATACACACCCGAGAGATTAGGAGGTACTTACTGGACACCCTGTATCTTCATATACACATACAAAATTCATGGGTAGATTATCGAAGCAAAAATATTGCGATTTAACCGAACTTACCTTAGTCCAAAAGTTCCTTAGAGGAATTAAAATTTGTTCACATTTTGGTTATAGTTTATAGAGGGTGCCGGCTGCCGTAGATTGAATGTGTTGAAAACGACATAACTTTTTGTACTTTAAGGCATCTCATATTTGGTATCAAATTCTTATTTTCCAACTTTTTTTTACACAAAATAGGTACTTATACTTTATGAAAGTTGCTGGCTTGCACCGTTTCCAAGATATTTGGCTCTGAAACTTCCAATGCAAATAGTTGAAATAATTAAAATAATTTAGAAATGTCAAAAACAAGGGTTTATTTAGAATTAAAAATTGTAATGAACAGTAAAATAGTAAACATTAGTAAAAAATATGCCTTTTTGACAATAATTGCTCAAAATATCCACCTCTAATTTCAATACATTTATCAACACGTTTATTAAAAGATTGTCTTATTTTAAAGTATAAATCCTTAATGCAAAATGACTTTGCAGCACTTAAAACCTGCTACTAAAGTTCTTCTCAAGTGTTTATAGTTTCTCCATAAACAACTAATTTCATGTAACTCCAAAAGCGAAAACCTCGGCATTCTATCTCACATTTATGTATATGAGTATACAATTTAATTTGTGAGCTAAGATGTAATTTTAATTAGATACGAATAATACTTAATAGAAATTAGCATACAAATGACTGCAATAAGACAAGTGGAAGACGTCAATTATTTGATTTTCGTCCAAATCCTACTTAAGAAACTTTACCGCTAAATTAATAATACCTGTAGGTACTTAATTGTAATTTAATACATTGGAAGCTTCAAAGCCAAATATCTCGAAAACGGTGCGAAATAGCTACTTTAATAAAATATACCTTTTTTGTGTAAAAAAGTTGAAAAATAACCAAAGATGAGATACCTTAAAGTACAAAAAGTTATGTCGTTTTAACACATTCAATCTACTGCAGCTAGCGCCCTCTATGAACTTTAATCAAAATGTGAACAGATTTCAATTCTTCTACTCAAAGAACTCCAATCCCCAAAATTTTGTGAGGATATGCATTTGTTAAGGAATAAATTAAAAAAAACTGAAATAATATTTTACATTTATCACCCTGTATCTCTTTAACTATCAACTTTTGGACTAAGGTAAGTTCGGCTAAATCGCAATATTTTTACTTGGGGAATCCACCCATGAAATTTGGCCCATTATCTCGGGACCACTCTGTATATATTTTCAAAATTCAGCGAGTATGGGGAGTTTAATCACAACGTGACATGATGCGTGCACGCTGCAGATTTGTCCTACGGAAAAAATGTAAACAACTATTATTGTGAAACGTTTAGTAAATTTCAAGACAATTGTTTTCCAATTTTTAAAAAAAATAAAATAAAATGTATCGATTTTGTAGAACGAAGATAGTCTTTTGTGCTCGTGACAAAAAGTTGTATTTTTAGTTGCTTAATACAAAAAAAAAAATTCAAAAAGTCAGTGGCGCACATTTTTTTTGTCAAAAATATTGGTTAAGGTGTCCTCCGGGACGCCACTGGTACTTAATAATTTTAATCTATTGGGCTAAATCAGCCCCTTTCTACCATAAATAACACTGCCAAATTTCAACAGAATTGGCTAAAGGATTACTAATATTATTACGAAAAAATGTTTTTTTTTTAAAATTTGACACCCTGTATCTTAAAATCGAAGCATTACTTACCGGATTTATGTTTATACAAACTTTTCGTCTTAGAATCACTCAAAGAATCATCCCTTGAAGTTTGGCTACGTACTTATATAACACCCTGTATATTGAAAATCTTGAAAGATATCAACTATTTCTGTTACAGAAGTACCTACTGCTACTTTTAGAATTGATTGTAAATATATTGCTAGTAGTTTTCTTCAATTGGATCTACCGGATCGTTCTCAACTTGTGAACTACAATCAAAACTGAAAATTACGAGCAATAGAGCCGCATTATGTCAACTTGGTTTATTTTACAATGTCTCCACATTTACAGACATTTTTTTCTGTAACTTAGCTCACCTTAAGAAAACTACTTTAAAATAAAATAAAACTCCCTATTACCTTAAATGTTGCTGATCTTAAATTTGACCTTGATCAGAGATGTCAAGGTCAAACCGTGGTTAATTTGAAATATAAAATGGAGCACCCTATTTTTATTCCAGAAATAGAAAGAGCACCAAATTCTACATACGAATATGGCCTCATTTCTCTTTGAATAACTTAACAAACCAGTTTCAAGCAAATTTGTAGAATTTTGAACAACAAAGTAAATCATGACCTTGTTTTTGACCTAAGAGCTTGCCACATGACAGTCTTCATAAAGGGCTTATTACAAATTCTAATTATTAACCTCACAATGTTTTACAAAATTGTTGTTATTATTTTTTGTCCATTATTTTCTGCGAAAAATTAATTTGACCTTCAAATAACCTGTAAGGACGTCCCAGGAAAATGTTTTAATCCCAAATTCTGTATCGGTTGGTGACAAAAGATAGCGTATTCCATTCAATATTAAATCGACCTTACTTTGATCTTAAAACTTGTGGTGAAGGTCAAATAAAAGGTCAATTTAATGTTGTTGACATTTCCCTTGAAACATTTTTGTCGAGTTATTCAGAGAAAAGTAAGTTTGACCATCAAAGTGTTTCATATAATATTTATATGTTGATCTTAGCTTGACCTTGAACCTTAAAGTCAAGGTCAAATCTAAAGTCACCACCCTATGGCTTCTTGATATTCTATAACTTTTATTTGAAACTTTTTTGATGAGACTCAAATTATCGGAGACTCAAGTTATCGGAGTGTGCGTTTATTTTGTGGGACACCCTGTATCGAATAATCTGTACTAAAAATGATGCACGGCCTTCTCGCATAACGGTGTGCGAATATTGCGAATTTTGTTGTGCGTTCGTTACGTATTTATGGAATATATAAGGCAAACTTTGTTCCGAAGAGTATTTGACATACAGCTTTGTCATACAGTCAGGATTTATAAAAAACAATGTCCCGTACAACGCTCGTATTCTCAGATTAATGTTTACCGTTCCAACAAACTCCAATCCCAATTTATCCCCAACCAGCCCCCATCCTAATGGCAGAAATACAATCTAGGGAGCGCGGAAAAATTATTTACAGTTCCACATCTTATTATCCCTTATGGAAAAGAGGTTCCCCCAAGGAACTATTCCCCTTACCAGCAGCACGCTGAGTTGCGGGTAGCAGATAGGTAATATATTCCCCTGCACCGCTATCCGCACGACGTGTTTGTGCAGCGTTATCAAGACATCAAAAGTTAATTGTTTACTTTTGCAAAATCCACCGTAGTACAAACTAACAAATTACGTTCATGTGTTGAGTATACAAAGCGAACTTATCAGCTGCTCCACCGAACACGGAATTAGTTTCTACCCGGTAACACCGATGCTATTGTTAGGTAACTAGATCCGTAATTGAATAATAATGAGGAATTTTACAAGCGAATTTAATCATGGGCGCTTAGCATCATAATGGGAGCGCTACATCGTTATCGGTTATCGAAACTGTTACGCTATGGCAGTGCATAAAGATACAAATTGGAGGTTTCTGGTTATTGTAACCAATTATCTTTAATCTTAAGATAAAATCAGATATATTGGATGGGAAAGAACATACTCAACCCAAGCACTTTTAAGATGTACCAAAAAATCAGATGAGACATACATATTGCTTTTGTATTCCTTTGCGACGTGTTACTTTAAAGTCACCATATTTGTTTGATGTCGATGTGGACAAAGTACCAAACATAAAAAAAAATCCGTGCTGTTAAAAAATTAACATTTCTTACTTGACTTGAAGTTTATGTTATAACTTGAAAACTAAAGTGCAAACGAACAATTTGATCACACTGTTTTATTTACAATACAAAAACCTGTAACTTTGTAATTTAAATTTTTTTTGTAAAATAAATAGCAACGGAGCTACACGCATCTAATGGAATTGGCCGAATTCGGATTTTTCCAAATATCTAGTCAGCCATGACGGTTTTTCAAACAATAGAAGTAATATTTAATGAGGACTATAAAACTGCACACCTTTTCTCATTTAAACTTTTTTGTATCTCTGCTACTTTCCCAGATCCCTACACTAAACATCTAAAAAAACTCACCCTGTATATTACTTAATGTTCGATTGTAAATAGGCATCCGTTGGTAACTGCAAGTAAACCTATATTATGTTTAAAAATATGTTTTTGTTTATAAATAGAACATAATAAAAAATTGTTTGTTACTACTTTTTATATAAAGCACTGTGTTTAGTTTGTGAATTTATGAGTCAATAATCTACCTTAGTTGAACTACTTACATAATAGTAATCCACCTGATGTGATATGACAATCAGTTTTCCTCCGGATTTTGCGAAAACAAATCTATACATATCTCTAAAGATCAATGGTAGCCCTTGTTAAATATGACCCCCATTCCAAGTTACACCCTGTTACAAGGTGTATTCGATGGTGCCACTTTGCAGTCTGCTGCTTTTTTTAGGGATTTCTCATGAAGACATAAGAAGTTTTTTGGGAAATTTGACAATATCACTCAATTAAAGTTCTACATTGATAAAATTTTGCAAATAAGAGATTTTTTTCGAATAAACGCATTATTAATTTTGATGGATTTATATTGAGAGAATGTTGAGTTGATAATTCATATAGACTCGGCATTAATCTTTGTAAAACTGACTGATCATTTTCCGAAAAGAATGGATAATTTCTGAGTATCATTTGTATACATATTATAAAGAGAACAGAATTAAAAAAAAACAAAAATGAATACATATTACCTAATATAACAAGCAAAAGAGTATAATTTAGGCTATCGAAAGCTTTACTGTAACTAAGAAATCCAACGGCGTTAAATCGCATGATTTGGGCAGTCACTTCTGATCACCAAACGGGAAATTACACTACCAGAAAATGATCCATGTAGTAATTGAATTGTTTGTCGGGCTGTATGGCATGTGGAACCTTCTTGTTGAAACCACATATCGTCTACATCCATATCTTCCAACTTAGGCATAAAAAACCGGATTATCACATCGTGATAGCGAGCACCATTAACTGTTATTGCCTGACCAGCCGCATTTTTTAAGAAGAATGGTCCGATGATGCCTCTAGCACATGTTATGTATGCATTTGTTTCTCAACTCGTGGATTTTGCAATGAACGCTTCCATTTTTAATAACTCTGAACTGTCATCTGTCACAATGTCTTTTTTCTAGTTAAACACTATACAGCACAAATGGCTCGAAATTCAAACCTTGCTTGAAATTTGGGACACAATCTAAAGCAAATTAAATTTTGTATTTGACTAAAATACGATTCTCTTAAAAGGTACCTACANTCATATAGACTCGGCATTAATCTTTGTAAAACTGACTGATCATTTTCCGAAAAGAATGGATAATTTCTGAGTATCATTTGTATACATATTATAAAGAGAACAGAATTAAAAAAAAACAAAAATGAATACATATTACCTAATATAACAAGCAAAAGAGTATAATTTAGGCTATCGAAAGCTTTACTGTAACTAAGAAATCCAACGGCGTTAAATCGCATGATTTGGGCAGTCACTTCTGATCACCAAACGGGAAATTACACTACCAGAAAATGATCCATGTAGTAATTGAATTGTTTGTCGGGCTGTATGGCATGTGGAACCTTCTTGTTGAAACCACATATCGTCTACATCCATATCTTCCAACTTAGGCATAAAAAACCGGATTATCACATCGTGATAGCGAGCACCATTAACTGTTATTGCCTGACCAGCCGCATTTTTTAAGAAGAATGGTCCGATGATGCCTCTAGCACATGTTATGTATGCATTTGTTTCTCAACTCGTGGATTTTGCAATGAACGCTTCCATTTTTAATAACTCTGAACTGTCATCTGTCACAATGTCTTTTTTCTAGTTAAACACTATACAGCACAAATGGCTCGAAATTCAAACCTTGCTTGAAATTTGGGACACAATCTAAAGCAAATTAAATTTTGTATTTGACTAAAATACGATTATCTTAAAAGGTACCTACAGCAAAACTTACATTTTATATTAAAAAGATATACTGCATTTTTTGGGACCAGTTCAATTCCCTTTAACCTACTCCATATTTATTTTTGATGTGGGAAACAGAATCAACCATGAAAACAAAATGTGAGTTATTTATTTCTGGTGGTTCCTGTCTTACCCATCTCTTTCCCAGTCTCCCAAAACTTGTTAAATTAGGGCAAATCCGCACCCCTCGAACGATTGTCATCAACTATTAGCGTAACTGTTACATTTTAAGCTAACTTGATAAATCCGATTCATAACATAATGGAATAAGTAGACTCTGGTAAATAACTTGCTACGTAATTTACCGTGAAATGTAATAAACAACGGAAATTTTAATTGGATTTTCATTTGGGAAACATCAGCGCAACTGTTTCTTTATTAATTATTCAATTTGCGTCATGAAACTTTATGGTTAGACCATAATAATAACGTTATGGAAGTTTCAAAGTTCGTAGCAGACTTCGCCGTTAAAACATTTATTACCTATCGTATATTACTTCAAATTATATATCTCGAGAAAATAGGAACGAAAAAAGCCAGGGCAAGAAGTTTTTTTATCAAATAGGTATCTACACAACTTTTTCTTTATTTACTCGTCGTCGTCGTAAACAATTTTAAGTTACATTCTGATAACCAAGTTACGTGAACATTTTGAATATATGTTCCTACAAATATCCAATTGATAGTTTAAAGACATACATGTTTCGGCGGGTTTCAATTGGTAAGTGTTCTATTAAATATTGAAAAGCGTTCTGAAGGAACTCCAAATAAAGTTGTCCATTCAATCGTCCCGGCAATACGAATGGTCCAATAAAAAAATTGCCAATGATTCCTGCCCAGATGTTAATTGATTGGAACTGATATTGATGATGCGAAACAATAGTGGCATGAGGATTTTCATCAGCCCATACATGTGTGTTGTGTAAATTGGTGATAAGATTTTTGATAAACCTTGCTTTCGTTGCTGATCCAAATGGTACGGATATAACAGCTGTCCTTGATGAACGTAATGTACTATTGTTTTCGATGTATTAAACTGTTGGTCAACTCGTTAAAATGTCTTCTGGTTTGGCAGAACACGATTATACTTTGAATTATCCGAGATTATCCCAAATTATTAGCCTAAATTATTTAGCAAATGAGATTAGAATAAGTAGGCTGTAAACATAAATTAGTTGTTGTTTATATATTGTACATAAGCACAAACCGAGTAGGCAATGACCCAGATAAGTGTTAATTAGGATAGGGTAATAAAAGTAGGTACCTGGAGAAAAGGATAAAACCGAAAACATTTCGAGGCATGAACCAGAAGTCTTGAAACCTAGTTCCTGCTCGGTTGTGTCTCGTGTTACCAGCGAAGTTAGTAGAATAAAGTTTTCCATGCTACTTACAGTTTTTCTCCTCACTTGAAGACCAAACCACTATAAACTTAACAAAAAAATTACCTGTTCGAGCATACAACTTTGTAGGACTTTGATTTATTCGTTGCTGTATACTGTATGACATTTTCTGTAAGTACAGTTGGTGTGTCTGTATATTCTTTTTTGTATAGTCCAGGCGGTATCTGTTATAAAGGGTGTACTTGGGTAAAACGCATATGATCGGAGATTTTTGCTTTAACGGCTTCTAAATAACATCAGAAATGATAACTTTTCTATGCAAATAAAAAAAACGTGGGCTTAATTGTTATTACAAAAAAGTATAAAAAAATAACAAAACAAATAATTTTTTTCTTGGATTTCTCGTCGACAACTTAGCAACTATTCATTTTAGACAAAAATGGAAGAGGAAAAAAGTTTTGTAATTAAATTTTGAACAAGATAGAGTTAGTTGCAATTCGAAAAAATAATTATTGTTATTGCAAAAATCGGAAAAATCATTTAAAAAATTGCAAAAAATGCTAGTTTATTTGTCAATTTTTTTCAGACACTTGAATAATACCTAGGATCTTCATACTTTTCCCAATTAAACTTCTTAGTGCATAGAATCATCACACCAAATTTCATCCAATTCGGTTCGATAGTTTTTACATAATAATTGTTTAATTTTTTTTTTTTTTTTTAAATTAAAAAATTTTCAAAATCAAATTTCTAAAAATCTAAAGCCTTTGAATACTTGAAAATTTCACCACAAAAAGAAGAGCTCTCAAGCTTTAAAATGCTTTTTGAAAAATTCAAATCGGACGATTAGGTGAGCCGTGGTGATTGTTTAAACATTTTCGCAATTTTCACGCTTATAAACAATTGCAATAATTTAATGTTTTTTTAAATTTTTTTTTATTTTAAAATATGGTTTGAAAGTACTCGGAAAGACGAGTATTTAAAAAAAAACCTGATGATCCGCCCATTATTTTCGGAGTTATAGCCCGTTAAAGTTAACCCTTATTTACAGCAAAACTATAAGGGTATAAGGGCTGTTTTTTGAACTAATAGGTTTGTCATTCCGAGTACTTTCCAGATATAAATTTTCAAAATTTGCAATCACGGGCGTCCCATTTAAAATGTCACTCAAAGATATTCAAGACCGCGTGAAATCAATGAGGTATCAGTGGTGGGGGGAGCAAACACACAGCTACTCCGATCTGAATTCTCGAGTTCAAAACTGCGACGCTCGGAAAAATTTCACTTATCTCAGCTTCTAATGGACCAATTTCGATGATTTTTTTTTAAATCGATGTCTCGCAACTTAAAAAATTCAATTATCATATTTTCAACTACCTTTTATTATTAATTATTGGACTTTTGACATGCCGATAAACAGTTACTTTAAAAAATGATTAATTTATTATGTTTATTTATTTACTATGTTAATATTCACGACCAAAATTTTTGCATGTTGCACCAGGTAATACTAGTAAGTTTGTTTAAATATTATAAAATTGTTTAAACAATAATTATTTAAATAAACAACTGAAAATTGGTATTAATTTTTAGTTGTACGATAAATTTCTAAAAATCTTTCAAAAAAAAATAAATTGTGAATAATTATAATTTTAATTTTTTCGTTTACTTTTAAAATATTTATCTAAAATTTATTTTTTATTTATAAAAAAAAGTATAAGAATCTTTTGGATACTTAATTAATACCAACAACATGGTGCAACATGCAAAAATTTTGGTCGTGAAAATTAACATAGTAAATAAATAAACATAATAAATTAATCATTTTTTAAAGTAACTGTTTATCGGCATGTCAAAAGTCCAATAATTAATAATAAAATGTAGTTGAAAATATGATAATTGAATTTTTTAGTTGCGAGACATCGATTTAAAAAAAAATCATCGAAATTGGTCCATTAGACGCTGAGATAAGTGAAATTTTTCCGAGTGTCGCAATTTTGAACTCGAGAATTCAGATCGGAGTAGCTGTGTGTTTGCTCCCCCCACCACTGATACCTCATTGATTTCACGCGGTCTTGAATATCTTTGAGTGACATTTTAAATGGGACGCCCGTGATTGCAAATTTTGAAAATTTATATCTGGAAAGTACTCGGAATAACAAACCTATTGGTTCAAAAAACAGCCCTTATAGTTTTGCTGTAAATAAGGGTTAACTTTAACGGGCTATAACTCCGAAAATAATGGGCGGATCATCAGGTTTTTTTTTAAATACTCGCCTTTCCGAGTACTTTCAAACCATATTTTAAAATAAAAAAAAATTTGAAAAAACATTAAATTATTGCAATTGTTTATAAGCGTGAAAATTGCGAAAATGTTTAAACAATCACCACGGCTCACCTAATCGTCCGATTTGAATTTTTCAAAAAGCATTTTAAAGCTTGAGAGCTCTTCTTTTTGTGGTGAAATTTTCAAGTATTCAAAGGCTTTAGATTTTTAGAAATTTGATTTTGAAAATTTTTTAATTTAAAAAAAATAAAAAAATTAAACAATTATTATGTAAAAACTATCGAACCGAATTGGATGAAATTTGGTGTGATGATTCTATGCACTAAGAAGTTTAATTGGGAAAAGTATGAAGATCCTAGGTATTATTCAAGTGTCTGAAAAAAATTGACAAATAAACTAGCATTTTTTGCAATTTTTTAAATGATTTTTCCGATTTTTGCAACAACAATAATTATTTTTTCGAATTGCAACTAACTCTATCTTGATCAAAATTTAATTACAAAACTTTTTTTCCTCTTCCATTTTTGTCTAAAATGAATAGTTGCTAAGTTGTCGACGAGAAATCCAAGAAAAAAATGAATTTTTTTGCTATTTTTTGATACTTTTTTGCAATAACAATTAAGCCCAAGTTTTTTTTATTTGCATAGAAATATTATCATTTCTGATGTTATTTAGAAGCCGTTAAAGCAAAAATCTCCGATCATATGCGTTTTACCCAACCCGAAACAACTACCGCCTGGACTAGTAGCCGCAATATGCGGTTTGAAATCTTTTAGCGCATTTGCTGTTAAAGAACGTGTCATAGTCAATGTCTGGAAATTCCGTCGTAACTTGCTCAAGCAGGATTGCAAAGAGTCTGTATTCAGTTCTACTTGAAAAAATGAGCCAGTACAATAAAGGCATCTTCAGGAATAAGAGGCATAATGTGTTCTCCAAATAAGAATTTTGTTTCTGTTGAAGCAAATCAAAAGAATAAAATGATGGGAGCAAATAAATCGAAACAGTAACAGTAACGGACGACGGACGCAACTGAAATATGCACAAATGTCAATTTGGCGTCATAATGATTCGTTTACAATTAACAATAGCAAATCGCCAATTGGTGGAACAGAATTTATGGAATTAAACGACTTTTTCCCTATTTTTTCATAAAATTATCAAAACAGTTTTGGACTATGCCTTGTATCATGTCCATATCAAATCGATTAGTTCATTTCAGTTTTTTTTGTGTTGATTATACATACAGTAGGTCTGAATAATATTTTATAAAGAAGAAATGAAATGAAACATGCGGATTTGCATTTAAAAATCGAACGAAATTAGTACGTACATACGTGGTGACTATGTGAGTTGTGCGTTTATAAATATCCATGTTATTGTGGCAAAAGCATGTGTAGAACGGTGGCAGAATGAAAGGGTTGAGGCGTTGTGCCTAAAAGCAAACAACAATGCAAAGCGAAATACCACGGTAAACGCGAGGAAATGTGTACTTTTCATTTATTTTCATGAGATCGATTCTGTTCCCCCGCAAACAATCCGCCCATAATATTTAGATTTCAGCATTTGGTTGGGAGCTGTATATATAAGACGCCGTCGAACTTTCCTTGGAATGTGTTATTCCTGCACAATAAAATGCAAAACAGTAAATGCCAGAACATAATAAAGTTTGGCTATATTCTCGGAGATTTTATACGTCGTTCCCTGATACTGATTTAGACTGTTTAGGTGTATACGTAATTTTAGTGCATATAAATATAGGCTATTGATTATATCCAAAAAAAAACAGGGTGTAAAAGGAACTATGACGTTCAAGCAATTTTATTGCATGAATCGTCCAAAGTGTCATTTTAGGTGAAAAAACCGTGGAGTGCTACAAATTAGAGGGTGAAAATTGTAGGCCAATCATTATAGCTTTTTTTCGGGAAAAAAATACTATTAGAAGTTTCTCTGCGGAATATTGTTCAGAAATGTGTTATAAACAAAATATCAAAAATTCAACTCGAGGCTAGTTGGGAAGCTTTGTTAAAACAATGGTTAAAATTATGGAAAAGTAGTTTTTCGGTTGGCGTAAAAAAACTGTTATTCATAGAGAAAAAGAGGTTTATAAATAAATAAAATAAATAAATAAATCTGTAAAAATAAGGCAAGTCCGATTAAATTCCGATAATTTGTTTATGCGCAAGAGCTCAAAAATGGTCGAAATTGTCCGCTTTTTTCAATTGCTAATAATAATTAATGCAATTTTCATCGCAGACACTTGTAATTCAGGATTTTTGAAGATTTTTGCACCCTTAATAAGTGGTAAAAATTTCAGCCCAAAAACTTCATTAGCTTGGCGTTGGCGGAATTTGTTATCTAAGAAGATGCTATTTTCAATTCATTTTTCCCAAGCTCACAGGCGTTGTAGGGTTTCGATCATTAGTTGTTTTTGTACTTAAATAGTTGTATTGACAAATGCATTTACTGATAATTTAATTTTTCAAATTTAATTTGTTTAAAAATGACTGAAAAAATGTTAATATTTATTACATCGTTAAGCGCGCATGCTAAGCCTCGCCTTCCCCACTCGTTCGCTAGACCAAGTAATAGAACGCATCGCCGCTATCTTCTTTTTCGAAATTAAATAGTTGAATTCACCTTAATGTTAATGTAGGACATGAAAATATAGCTCTTAATGTATACTCTCTCCAAATTTCGGCTCTTAATATTAATAATTAAGGTCACTGCGATTAAATAAATAAAAAAAATTATCTCAGCTTCTAATCAACTTACAACAACGATTTTTTTTTAAATTCGAAGAAAACTAAAGTAAAGAGGTTACTATTTTATTTTATAATAATTACCTATCTTAACAATTTAATAAATATTAACATTTTTTCAGTCAATTTTAAACAAATTAAATTTGAAAAACTAAATTCTCAGTAAATGCCTATGTCAATACAACTATTTAGGTACAAAAACAACTAATGATCGAAACCCTACAACGCCTGTGAGCTTGGGAAAAATGAATTGAAAATAGCATCTTCTTAGATAACAAATTCCGCCAACGCCAAGCTAATGAAGTTTTTGGGCTGAAATTTTTACCACTTATTAAGGGTGCAAAAAGCTTCAAAAATCCTGAATTACAAGTGTCTGCGATGAAAATTGCATTAATTATTAGCAATTGAAAAAAACGGCAATTTTCGACCATTTTTGAGCTCTTGTGCATAAACAAATTATCGGAATTTAATCGGACTTTTTTCATTTTATAGGCTTACTTAATACCTACCTTTTTTGTATAAACTTTTCTTCGCTATGAATAATAGCTTTTTTACGTGAGTCAAAAAACCACTTTTCCATAACTTTGACCACTGTTAAAACAAAGTTTCCCAACTAGCCTCGAGTTGATTTTTTGATATTTTGTTTATAACAGGTTTCCGAACAATATTCCGCAGAGTACAGAGAAACTAGTATTTTTTTCCCGAAACAGGCTCTTTCATGTCTATAATGACTGGGCTATTGGAGATAGGAGTGAAAATGCTCGAAAACGAGCAAAATTTCGCCATAGTTCATAGGAAAAACGATTTAGAGAATTGAATTTCCCATCGAAATGGCTTATTTAAAAGGAAAATTTTATGCAAAAAATCGCTACTAAACAATTTAAAAAAGCAAATAGACAAAGAAAATTGCTGTACAAAAAAACTAGATGAGATTTCCTTCAAAAAAGAAGCGTTTTCAAAAGTTTTTGGACTAATATTGACTGAGTTATAACCGGTCAAACTTAAATATTTTTTAGGTTTTCATCTTTTTTAACAAAATAATGATTATAATTCTTATTATTTTTACAACAAATTGGTTCTTTACTTATAAAAAATTATATCTAAAGTTTTATTTGTTAATAATAAAGATTTTCACAACTGCATGAAACTATGAGAGATTTTTCAAATGAAATTACAGTTTATCATACTATATTTTTTTTTACTATCTCAACTAAGGAAATTTATAATAATGGTCCAGATTTGAATAGACAAACTTCGGGAAAGTACTAAACAACAAAAATTAACATCACTTTGCTCTATGAACATAGGCGCAGAAAGCCACCGTTTATGAGATACAGGGCGTTGAAATTATCAAAAATAATACAATTTTTTTAATATCTGGAAAACTGCTTCATCAAATTTATCCAAAATTGCTACACGTTTTTTGTTCGAATATTTCTCCTAATTCTGTATGCAGACAGTCCAAATTCAAACACCAGTGGCGGAGAAACAAGGACGTTGTTTCCTTATTTAGAGTAGAACTTCTACGCCAGTGAATTAATTGGTAATATGAATACATTTTACAAAGGTCTGAAACGTTCCGGATGAAAAAACACTCTTTTATTTTTGTCGAAAAGTGAATGGTTTACGAGTTATGAGACATATTATGATGAGGTTTTCCAGATATTAAAAAAAATTATTTCTAATGACCCTTCGAACAAGTCATGTGATGAAAATCCTTGAACGTCTTATTTCCTTCCTTTTTTGCAAAAAAATGAGAATTAAAACGTATAAGGGTAAACGCGACGAAAATCGAAAAATTGGCTGAGTTTGCCATTCAATTTTCATTCAAAAATACTTCACAATTTACAATTCAGTGTTGTCATTAACAATCATATTGAGACTATTAATGTGTTTTTGTGTTTTACCAGAGTTAAAATATAATGATTTATGTATTATCAGCATAAAGAGTAAAGTGTGTTTCATCACTGACGCAGGTAATATTATTAGCATATAAAAGAAAAAGCACGGGGCCCAAAACGGAGCCCTGGAACACTCCTTACTCTGATGATTATTAATACTCACATACTGACTTTCATGTTTCAGAAATGGTGTCACCCAATTCAGAGACTTACCTTTCAATCGGTTATTATATAAAACATGAATTAAATTGTAATTATCGACACAGCTGAAGGCACTACTGAGGTCGTAGAAAATCCGTTGAATCAGCTGATCAATAAAACTGAGTTGTTGTGGTGTAGATTTACCACAGCGAAAGCTGTGTTGATGTTCTATCAAATTCTTCAGTAGGCAAGGCATATTCAAAATCTTTTGAAAATCTACTAGGAATTGTTATAGGTTTGTGATTTTTAATATATGGGGATCATATTTCTTTAAAATCGGGATAACCTTTCCAGTTTTAATATGAAAATTAAAGATTTAGCAAGTAAGTGTTAGGTTCTAGCATCAGCTTTAAATTACAAGAATAAAGAAGGTCATTGGCTCCGCCACATTTTTAGTTTTTTAGTTTGCGAAGTATATAGCAGATTATGGAGCTTATTATAATTAAATTTGACATTTCGTTCTGTACGAACCAGATCTGTTACTGGAACTTGGAACTTTATATTTAAGGATTCAGCTTTGAAAAGATTATTAAATAAGGAAGCAACCATTATCAACTTCTTCTTCTTCGTCATGTAAAATGGTAAAATCACATTCCCTATATTAGAGATATTCATAAAACAGAGAATCTGTCACAGCCTGGCGCGTCCCTTTTTAATTTCATATCTGCTGTACCCTTGCTTTCCAGCTTTCCAGATGCTCCTTGATACGGTTTTGTTCTTTCTGGCGCTGCTACTCCAACCGGTGAATCCTATAAAGGAGTCCCGGGTAAATTCGTAGAAATATGCTTCCCGGAATACTAAATTGTTTTACAACATATAAATTTTAAAGACCTCTGCTTGACTTCCAAAAAGTTACCCTTTCATGTACCCTTTTTAAAAAGGATTAGTCCGTTTGAATTCATTAAATTCAATTGGGCGGAAACGATCCTGACAAACACGTGTTGTGCCTTCCATAGCCAGCTAGACCTTCTGCGTTTTTGTCAGAACGTAAATGTAAAATTGCCTAAAAGTACAATAGTAATAATTTATGAGGTGCATATTTTACTTACAGAAAAATGAGGCTATCGTAGATAAAGTATACCATTGTTTCTCAAAGGATTTAATTGATCCTATTGTAATTCGAAAGTATGGTATTTTTTAACATGATCGATAGTAAATAAAGAAATTGTCTTTCCATCAGCATTAGTCAGTCATTTAGAACTGAATTAACATTTCTGAATAAGCTCAAACAAGTTGTGGGCGCAAGCGTCTATCCAAGACCTTCATAAGGACCTAGCTATTACAGAATATGAATATGTGGTTCTATGTGTACCCTTACCGCAAATTCTCACTAAACACCCCATTATTACGAATATTTCTGTTTGAAATACTGTCCAAAGGACAAATTATTAGATTAATATATCATGTGACATGTGGGTTTTGGCCTACATATTCCTCTTTTAAAATGAAGAATGTTCATATAATGGTTACCAAAATTTTACGGTAACAACAAATCGGGTAACAAAACTGGAACCTTGGAAGTTTATTTTATTGTCAGTTCTGGAGCACAGTGTAGGTATTGTATTGTAAAAATTGTTACGAGGATCTTCTCTATCCTTTTTCCATTTAGTTGTCAAACGAACGGAAAGCGAGTTGTATTTTTTTCGACGATACTATTGAATATTTAATTTAACAATTTCATTCTGTTAAGTAGGTAGCAGTCGCTTTATATTCGTATTATGGAATTTACTGACTGAAATAGATATACACAAAATTTTACTACACTTTTGAAAAGGATAATAACTGTTATCGATCTATAACTTAATAGGTAACTAAGGTATTTATGATCGTTTTTAATAACCGTATCTTAACACATAGTTAATGGATATATTGTCGATAATGTTGGACGAAATCATTTAATAATCTAATAAAGTTAAACTATAAAAAGATCACGTAAACATAAGTACGAGTCTATCGGAAAGTTACTCCACCTCCTTATTTAATAATGTAGATTTATGAGAAAACGAATTTATACTTTATAGGCCGAACGTAAAAGTTATGGAGCAATCAAATTCTTCAGTTTGTTGTAGAGAGGCAGCGAGAAACTAAAAAAAAAGAGACGAAATTGAATTCCGTATTTAAGGGTAGGTATATATTTAAGAAATTTCTGTTCGATGTTATATCCTCGTATCACCTCTTTATTCTACTCATATAATTATATTCACTAGTTTAAATTATCAAGCTACTTTTATCAACAGTAACAGTAAAATCACAAGAGCTTTTCTTTTTATCGGATAAACTCTTTGTAACAAAATAATTTTGCCAATCAGAAATTTTACGAGAAAAACTGACATGCAAAAATCAAATGCCAGTTTTTCGAGGAAAATTACTAATTGGTACAAAAATTCGCGTGGTTTTTGGCAAGATAAATTATTAACGATTAAATATGTGAATGAGCAATAAAAATAAATAACTTTATCCATAATCACTTTTTAATCGGACTTTTATCTACACATATGAACCGTCTAAAGTGATACTTTATCCGCTAGTGGAATAAAGTAAATTTATTTCACTAGTAGACTAATGAAAAATAATAAATCAAATTTAATTTATTTACATATTAACATTAACATTTACGTTTATAGTAATAGACATTTCGTTTTTTGTTTTATCACATTTAACTTACTTTCCGTTAATAACAACTCTTGTAGCATTGTTGCCATCATTTTCGGAACGCATAACATCTGCCGAAGATTGTGAAGAATTTGCAGAAGTTACGGATGTCTCTTCTTGTAAGGAACAGCTCTTCCATCCACCATGCCGTTTGATCGTTGTAAGATCAGCACCTTTATTGGCTAATAAATAATTAATCGCATAACATCTGCTGAAGATTGTGAAGAATTTGCAGAAGTTACGGATGTCTCTTCTTGTAAGGAACAGCTCTTCCATCCACCATGCCGTTTGATCGTTGTAAGATCAGCACCTTTATTGGCTAATAAAGTTGTTGAAATACGCCTCATACAATGCTTCTGGATTTGCGATATTCAGGAATGAAACAACTATTGAGGATGCCTTCGCCAATATGTTAATTCTAACAGGCTGGGAAGTACATTTTTGATTTATGTATCTTAAGAAGAACCTGTCTTGTTTTAGGCGAATTGGGCACATGGAAGTTGTTGGTTCGTTCTCTACAGGGAAGCTGCGGCTAGTTGACCAACCCCTAGCAGTTCTGATCCGATGAATTTCAACAGCACTTAACTTTAAATTATAACAAGTTTTGAAGAAAGCACTTTTATTTGTCTAATTACAACCAACAACGTGAAGTTTGAATCTATAGTCGTCCTCCTGAGCGGCTGGTTGGGTTTATATATGATTGCAACTCAGCAGGCGATTTTCTATTGTCAGCATAATAATAAAGGATACTTATAAGTAAATAGTAGTTATAAAATAATATACAGATACTGTGAAAATATATATATACACGGTGATTGGATAACATCCATATGAAATACCACCAAAATCTAAAACGTAATTCTTATTTAAATTTCCTGCGACCCGAGCTTTTTTGATGAAATGGATACTTGCCTTTAAACATCAGACAGAGCAGGTCGTTCAAGCAGGACGGGGCGCCAGCTCACTATTCTCGTGAAATATGCACTTATTTAAATGACCAATTTCCTCATCGATGGATTAGAGGAAGTGAATTCCGATGGCCACCTCGCAGTTCTGATTTAAATCTTTTGTATTATTACGTGTGAAGCCATTTGAAAGCATTAATCATATTTTTAAAGTCTGTAAATCTTTAACAAAAAGAATTAGAAAATATATGGAAGTAGACGGAGGTCATTTTGAAAATTCAATAAAATAATTCACGGTTATAGTGTACTGTTCAGTTACGTTTATGTTGACAATTTTGCTTTTGATTAAATAAAAATTAAATTTCTTCTCTAACTTTCTTNATTTTTTTGTATAAACCGTGGCTGTCAGTACCATGTAAAAAAAGTATAAATATATTTAATTATTAATAAATTATTTGAATCATTTATTACAATTTTTTTTCGCTGCAGATGACAACTTCTCTGTGGATAGAATTGATTATTCTTCAAACAATAAAGTCGGAAAAGTGAACAAGAGATTGATGCAAAAAATAAAAAAATCATTCATCGCTGAAAGCTGAAAAATCGCCAAGGTTGACTAAAACTCTGAAATGTCTTCGAAAAGACGTTGCTAGTGATAATCCAGCAAAAATTCAGACGGTACCACTACGTCGAAGCTCAAGAATTCAAAAAATGTTATGATAAAAACCAAAAACTACGTTTAAATTAATTTATTTTTCGTAAAATGTGTTAAATTTCAGTTAATTAATATTTTATATACGTTATAATGTATTATTATTTGTTAAAGTTAATTACTATTTATTATTATAGTGTTAAATAATTAGTAAAAAAAGAGTTTAAAAATGTTATAATACAATTCATAAATGAATGTGATAATTTTTTCTGAAGAATATGTTAAATTTCAGTTGATACATATTTTATTTACTTCATAATGTAGTATATTATTTGTTATAAATGAGTTACTATCTATTATTATAGTGTTAAATAATTAGTACAGAATAGTTTAAAAGTGTTAAAAACAATTCATGAATAAATTTAAATAATTTTTCTGAAGAATGTCTATTAAATTTATTTCATGTTAGTACCGTGGACGAATTTGATTCTCATTCTCGATATTTTAAAGTTGTAGTAAAATCCTCTCGGATTTTTATTTTTACAGTAAAATAGAGTAATAATATGTATAAAAAATAGAAAATGTTTAATTATAAAATCAAGATTATTAATCAAAAAAGTAACAGAACTCAACTCAACTGTCTGCTACAGAGAAGCTACTAATTTTCATATTTGTCAGTTTACTTTGAAAATACAGGGTGATTCAGAACTTATCCAAAAAAAAAAAATTCAGGGAACCCTTAGAAATACAATTTTGTAAAGAAAAAATCAAAAAGGGGCAGTTCGAAAATGATTTAAAAATACACTTCTGCACAGCACTGGAAACTGGTCCACTGTAAAACCTGACCTCGCACAATGCGACCGACATGGCGATGTGATAAAAACGGACAAAAACTTTCNCTCCTTTATACTATATGATATTCTTATTTGATACTTAATTTATATTCAGAGTCTTTGTATTAACAATTTTATGCTATTTTATTGTCTACTATATTTTAATTAATTTTATTTTTGATCTAAAGTCCGGTCAGGTAATATTTCCATTGTGATAATTTTTTGTGTATTTCCAATTTGTTACAATATATACAGGGTGTTCGGATAACACGGAAATATATTTTCTGCATATTTCAACAGTATTTACGCAAAATCCTTCGTCTTGTATACTAAAATAAGTAGGTAACTGCCAACTTCCTGTACGTGACTAATTTTCATATTTGTCAATTCGCAACATCGACAGTCACCATAAACCCCCATTATTATTAATGCAACCTAAAATAATTGAAAGTTCACTATATACCTAAGAACATGTAAAAGGTAAGATATTACCTTCATCATTAAATATTCTTTATCGGAAGGTTCAGTCAAAAATTGTTCAATATGTGCTTTTTCCAATGCTGCAGCTTTTTCTGCTTTGTATCCTCTCGATTCACTCTTCAAATAAGCAGTAAGCTTGTTATATATTCCAATATCTATATTTTTGTAGACCTTTATAATAGTTTATAGTAGCCTTCAACATCGAATACTTCGACCACATAGATGAAATTGCATATTTTTTCTTCAAATTTAAAAAATACGATAGCATGACTTCTTCATTTATTGTCATTACTTTCCGTTTTTCCTCCATTTGTTAAATTTTTCGTAATGATTCCTGAATTTCGCTGGCAATAAATGGAAAATTGTTTCTTGAGCTTCTTCAAAAACAGCCACAGGAACACAATTACTTTCTTACATTTTTTACCAAATTCAGATACAATTGTTTATTAAATAATTGATAATAAATAACGTACCATAGCAACCAATAGGTATAACAAAGCCTACCACGTTTCGTTGAGTAGTAGTAAGAAATATCAAGTCGTGGGAATATTTTTTTATTAAATTCCAACAATTCTGACTCCACAAATATGATTGTGATGTGATTATGGATAAAACGTTGTACTGCATTCGTGATTTAATTGTCTTTTATCGACTTAAGAATACATTCTTGCGTGGATAAAATGCTACTTAAAACTAAACTAATAAATAACTATTTATGTTTACTTTAATTATTTACTTTGAAAATACAGGGTGATTCAGAACTTATCCAAAAAAAAAAAAAATTCTGGATGTACAGGGTACCCTTAGAAATACAATTTTGTAAAGAAAAAATCAAAAAGGGCAGTTCGAAAATGATTTAAAAATACACTTTTAAATTACTCTTACTTTAAATTATTAAATATAACTTACTTTCGAAACGAAAATAAATAATTACATTTCCTTTGACTCCGTATGAAAGAAAGAATTAAATGCGATCCCAAAAACTAGACTAACAATATACGGTCATCATTGAAGTAATGGGATTTCCCTGTAAAATAAATTTTTTGTTCGTTGCTCTGCGACCTCCTTAGGTCCTTAAAGACCCCCAGAATGCCGAGCTTTAAGAAATCCTACGTAAAGGAAATCCTAAAACATGAAAAGACTTCGTGTCCTTGCAAAATTTAAGCGGTTCAATGAATTTAAAAGGGTCGAATAATCGATCTAATCGGATTACAGGAAGGTGGTTTGTCATTTGGAGAAATTGCTAATTGCCTCGGCACAGATGAGGCGGCTGTTCTTAGAAGTCGGTATCAACGTAATTATCAAACTAATTTATCTGAATTCCGGACACAATTAATTCCCCAGAAATACCTACGAAAAATAAATTTCAATCCCATGCAAATTATTTGATGCAAATTATGGTGAGGTATTCGAATCTTACACTTTATCTTTATTAATAGTTAACCTTAAAAATGGTAAGAAATACTTAAATGCACTGAGACTAATATGTGCCTTATGTGTACGTTATATTAACGTGTATATTATATCAGTGTCTACGTACATACGTATATGTACGTTATATCAATGGGTACGTTTTTTATTTTCATATTTACATATTTCCTCGAATTCCGAATCAAACGTGTAGGAAAATTATGTGAATAATTGTTCATCTAGTTCTCTAGGTAAATAACAATGGGTGTATAAAAATACTAAAACTATTTACATTTTAAGAAAAATGAAAATTCACGTGTATACAGCAAAACTAACACTCTATTAACGTACAGTTAAAATTGTTATGGTATACAAGTATACATAATTAATAAAAACAGTAAAAAGAAAGCGCACGCATATGAAATCATAAAGATATATTAAAAGCATAAAACAGAATGACACAAACACTTAATTATACTGGCACTAAATAATTTGTACGTTACCTTATGTCATTGTATGCGTAAAATTAATATGAACGTTATATCAATGTGTGCGTTATATCAATGTGCACGATGTACGTTATATTAATGGGTACGTCTTATATTGTTTTTTATATTAATATCTAATACATATGTTTTGCGACGTGTATCAAATGTGTAGGAAAATTATGTGAATAATTGTTCATCTAGTTGTCCAAATACATAACGATAGGTGTATAAAAATACTAAAACTATTTACATTTTAAGAAATATTAAAATTCACGTGTGTACAGTAAAACTAATTCTCATCTAACGTACAGTGAAAATTGTTATAAGATAATAGTATAAGGCATAGTTAATAAAAAAGTAAAAACAAAACGCACTTAGGTATATGAAATCATAAAGAGATATTAAAACCATAAGACAGGATGACACAAACAATTAATTACTGGGATTAAATAATTGGTACGTTACATCAGTCTACACCTTACGTCATTGTATGCGTTAAATTAATATGAGCGTTATATCAACAGGTACGTTAAATCTAAATGTACGTTATATCAAATAATAGTAGACTTTATACAGATTCAAAAATGTAGGAAGGTTATGTTAGTAATTAATTGTTCATCTAGTAGTAAGTTTAAAGTTCACGTGTGTACGGTCAAACATATTCTCATTTAATGTACATTTAAAATTAGTATATTATACAAGTGTAAGGCATAATCAAAACGCGTTTAGGTATATGAAAGGCATAAAGAGAATTATAAAACAAAATTAAACTTGGAGTGGGACTAAATAGTACATACTTTATACGTATGCATTTTATACCAATGTGTGCGTTATATCAATATGAACGTTATATCAATGTTTACGTTATATGAAGTATAGTGAAGTGTCAATGTGTATGTTATATCAATGTATGCGTTAATGTAATATCAAAATGTAATTTTACCAACTTTATTTTCATTTCTACATATCTTTTGCCACCTTTCGTGGAATTTAGATTCAAAACTGTAGCAAAATTATGTGAATAATTGTTCATCTAGTTGTCTAAGTACATAATAATAGGCACATAAAAATGTAGAACAATTACACTTATTCCTATTCAATGAATAATCAAAATGGACGTTACATGAATTTGTTGGTACGTTATATTACATTAAATGCATCTTTCCATAACCTTATTTTGTCACGATCTTCTCACAAGATACAATCAGGATACAAACATCTTAAAAAATTATAAGATAAAATCAACTCAATTTTGTCATTACATTTCGCAGAAATAAAAATAATGCACTGTCAGTATTTGGCATTAATAATATTATATTTATCAGTCCATTTATCATTATTTACCAGGTTAATATTTTCATTTCAACTCTTATCAAATATATTTTTTCACTTGTTTCATATTGTAGTAGGTCTCTAGAAAACAAAAGTTTTATATGGTGGCTATAAAAAAATATTCATTTTACAATATTATAATAATATATTTTACTTTTACGAATGCAGTCTGGTTATCAACGCAGTCCTTTCAAATTTCCTTCAAAATGCATTTGAATATTACCAGCTCCACAAGATTCTGTAACGTATTTTCCAATATTCAGTGCAAACATTCCTTCTTGAAATTGACGATTGACCAGTTGAAATGCATTCTGCACAGAGTTTGTCCGCATTGGAGCACAGCACTACCAACATAAAACAATATTTATTACATTTGAAAGGTGGAAAACTTTCCGACGTTGTATCATTTTTATAACAAAACTAAAATTTATATCCCCATTTTACAGTGTCAATTCCTAAAGCGGGAAATATTACTGAATTTATTTCGTTTTAAGATGAAATATACCTTATCCTCTTGACAAATATCTTTCATTATAGTAGATGCATCAGCACAATAGAAAATAGATATACATATACATATATACATGCTGGGAATATGTAGTTTTTTTAAGTTATATCCAGATATACACAAAATTGTGTAGATTTTCAAACTTCAAGATGAATACACATACTGATATTATTTAAATTGACGTTATTTAAAAATCCGTATAGGTCGTAGAATGTGTTGCATGTCTTGAGACATTTAAAGACGATTTATGTAGTAGCAAAAACATAATGCGATTTTATACTTTACTTGGAAATAGATTTATAGCTACTTTTGTGGTGGCCTGGCTATACTTTACTTACTTCCGCAATTGGAGTTGGCGTTCTTGCTCTTTAAAGAATTTACTTTTGCACAACTTTAATATCATAACACAGGTACCATTTGTTTTCGTTTGCTACGGAACTGCACAGAAGCGAGAACATCCGTTATACGAAATGTCTAGAGAAGCTTTTAAATTGTATAATTGAGAATTCATCCCTGTCTTTATTACTTTGTTGTGCTTATTAATGTTTAAGCGAATAAGTCTAAGTTTCAGTTGTTTGGGGAATAAATACTTTTTATTACTACCTTGTTGGAAAAAGTGGTATAGCATTAGGAGAAATTAGAATAAATAAAGCATGAAGCTAAATATTAGTATTTGTGCCTACTATTAATGGATAGTTGTAGTACCGGGTAAATATGTTTTTATTGCTCCAAACTGAACATATAATTCGTGTTTCAGAAAGGCAGTAGTCTTATTAATAATGAATGGTGTAAAATGAAGAAAGTTCACTGAAACTATACTTTTGGCTTAGGTACTTCAAAGAAAAATATAAGTTATGGAAAGCGTCAATACTGTGGTGCCAGTTTGCAAATCAATTCGGCATCTTTGTTAGCAGATTCTTGAGCTAATTTAATTAGAATAAAACGACATGGTGGATGGAAATCATCAGCCGTTGGTGAAGGCTACATCGAGGATTCTATTACAAATAAAAATAAAACGTCTGGGAGAATTTTCTTCCCAGTACCAGACTTCTAATGCTGCAGTTGCTTTAGAGAACCCTTCTACCTTGACATCAGCGTCATCAGAGGTCATCGACGATAGTCAGTTACACTGAATATATCGGCAATTACTTCTCAAGGAATTAACATAAATAACTGTTCGGGTTGTAATATTATTAATATACGTTTCTAAATAATATATTCTTTCTAAATTTATTAATACAGCTTTCTATTATCTTGAGAAGAATGCATATTACTATATGGTATATAGAATTTTATTTATAACACTAGTGTTAAAAGTGTTTTTGACACTAACATTATAAAAGTAAATTTTTAGTTCACATTTCAGGGTAAAACGGAAAACATTACTTATATAATTGATTTAGCAGTGCCATCTGACCAAAATATAATAGGAACATACTCAGAAAAATAAGAAAACTATCTAGAACTCTAAATAGACGTAGAAATTCTGTAAAAAAAATAAAAACCAGAATGTAAACAGGAACTAGATGGCAATCAAGCATCATCAAAAAGTTGAGAGCATACGCCTAAAATGTCTTTAAGAAAACAGAACAAAAAGAGGTGTCCAATGTTAGATTCTTGAGGTACACAAAAAGTGGCTAAGAAAATAAAGATTTAATATTAATGAAACATACAATTTATGTATGTTGTGAAAGATGTGTAAATTTATTGGCCAGTCACTGAAAAGATTATAGATAGAACATTTGAATATTCAGATTACAATTGGAGTTGAAATAAATTTCAGTCTGGATTATAATTGTACAATTTGCCTCTCATTAAAATCTCGACAAAATGCGTTTTAATTACATAGAAACAAATAAAAGCAAATATTTTTACACTGCACTAATGTTAATTAATTTCAAACATACCTTGGCTAACTGTTGCTTGTCGACAAAGGGCTTAATTAAATATTTTATTTCGCTCCTCTTCATAAAATTAATGATATTAAATTCTTTGTTGGCAACTTAGTAATTATTCCACATCCTCGAAAATTACCAGGCAAACGAAATTTTATATAATATACTAGACGGTGTTGTTTCTAATACAAATCGTTGCTTTGTTGAAGTTGCATTGAAAATTTCATCTTTCGATTACGTTTAAATTAAATTAGACATTTAACAGATATCATTAAGTGAGAAATAGTACCATTTCTCATTCAACGCAGATATTGTAGCATGTTTAGAGGGATAGTAGAAGAAAAATAGTAATCGCAGAAAGTTAAATTATTGTTTGTATGTAGTTAGTGGGAAATATTAGATATTTCGTCTTAGGTATATTTTGTGTCAAATATTTAGGTGTTAATAATAATTTGTGTTAACAAAAATTTATATTGCTTTGTAATTTCTTGTTGAATATCTGATCTTCTTTGTCAGAATGTATTGCTCTTAATTTTCACGGTTAATTTACATATACGATAGCAATACGATCTTTGCAAAATTACATTTATTTTATACCAAAGAAAAAATTTGGAAATCGTTTTCTGAACTTTCATTTTTTAATATATATTTTATGTCTTCTTGACTGCACTTGTTCTTAGGTAAGACTTTGTTGATTCTGACAGTTCTTAAATAGGTATATTTTTACAGAACAAATGAACATTGAGGACATTTCTAGAATTCCATATTGTATGCAAACTTTTCATGGAAAATTCTATGTTCATATAACTTGTCACTTTTAGACATTGTTCTTTACTATTTTTTTTTGTATAATTACTTCACTACTTGTATACGATTCTTACAATTGTTATTCTAAATTCTTCTTTTTATTCTAAAAGTTTATGGTTTTATCAGGTTGACCTTATTACGATTTATTTTCTTATTTTTTTTTAATTAACTAACTGTCAAATCTGTAACAGAATTATACAGGGTGTCCGGTAAGTACCTCCTAATCTCTCGGAAGTGTATAGGGGAGGTCAAAATAAAACTAGTCCTTCCTATAATTTTTTTTCCTAATGTGCCCCCTAACGGAGTTATGGGGGGTCAAAGGGGTACCTAGAAATTAACGTTTAGGGTTATAACTTTGAAACCACCCTGTATATTTTAATAAAATTTTCGTACGTTGTATTACACATGGAGCTCTACGATTTGATGCTAAAATCAACTTTTTGCTATTATCAGGTGTCCAGAAACGGACTGGCCCTATCACAATTTTTCTCAAAATTTTGACAGAAGTAATTTTATCAAACTGAAAATATTATTATTAGATACTCTGAAGGTTTTTCTTTAAAAATGGTACTCTTTATTTATTTCGAAAAAATGAACGGTTTGCGAGATAAATCGGTTTTGAAAAAAATTGGTAACAAATACAACAACAATTAAAATTTATTTTTTTACAATAAAATCATTCCCGCTAGTGCCAGCCTACAGATTCACCATAAACATTTACTGGTGGTGAATTAAGGGAATGAATAATGCCGTTTCTTGTAAAATCAACATCTATGACCAAAATACATCTACAAATTATTATTGCTCTTGTCTCCATGGAGTTCTTTTCTATTGTTTTCGTTGTTAGACCCTGTTGATTTTAAAGTACTTGTCAAAGGCGCGTGACAGAATAAAAATTCAATTTTATTGTGGTATTCGTTTTAAGCCGTTAGAAATAACATTTAAAAATGGAAGAATATTCCTGTGCAGAATATGCTGATATGCACCTAATTTATGGGGAAGCATTATGCAACTCCGTGGAGGCAAGAAGACTTTATGAGGAAAGGTTTCCGGGTCGACATTTGCCGAGTCCAAAAACTTTTGAAAGAGTTGATCGTAGTTTAAGAGAAACAGGTAAAAAAAAATAGTGAAAAACGTTAGTGAAACTAATTTCTTCCGAATCCTTTATTTAGGAAGCTTTTTGCCACGCCGTGGTGGAGCAGGAGCCCCGAGGAGAGTACGAGACCCTCATGTAGAGGAACAAATATTGGAAGACGTTGCTAATAATCCTTCAAATAGCATAAGGAAGCTTGCGGCGCAAAACAATGTTACAAAATGGGCTGTACATGAAACTCTGAAAGAACAATTGCTTTACCCGTACCACATCCAAAAAGTACATGCTATGTCTCCAGATGATTATCCAAAAAGACTTCAATACGCCAATTGGTTTTTACAGCATCATATTCGGAATCATAATTTTGGTACATCTATTTTGTTCACCGATGAAGCAGGTTTTACAAGAGACGGCATAATTAATTCGCATAATCTACATGTCTGGGATGAAGAAAACCCTCACGCTTTAGTTCAAACTCGCTACCAACAAAGGTTTATGGTGAATGTGTGGGCTGGCATTATCGGGAATCATTTGATTGGTCCATTTATTCTGGAGCAAAGACTTAATGGTGCTCTTTATTTGCAATTTTTAGAGGAAAATCTAAATATTTTGTTAGAAGAAGTGCCCCTTCAAATAAGAACTGAAATGTGGTACATGCATGACGGTGCACCACCCCACTTTGATCGTTTAGTACGTCAACATCTGACGAATGTTTTTGGTGATCGATGGATAGGTCGAGGCGGACCTGTATTATGGCCACCTAGGTCGCCCGACCTAAACCCATTAGACTTTTTTCTGTGGGGTCATTTAAAAAATAACGTTTATTCAACACCCGTAAATAGTAGAGAGGAACTTCTGCTGAGGCTAACACAGAACTGTGACCATCTCCGCAATAATCACGGAATATTATTTCAAGTGCACCGGGAAAACATTCGTAGGATTAGAAAGTGCATTGAAGTACGGGGTGCTCATTTTGAACATCTACCGAAGTAACATTTAGGTACCTTTGTTCATTGTTGAATGTTCTTTGTTGCATGTCTTGTAAGTAAGTTATTTTTCAAATGTTATTTTTAATTGGTCACTACTTGCTCATAAAGTATAGCCAACCCGTTCAAAGATTTCTGGACTTGATAAAGTTAAAGAAATTGTTATGCTGAAAATTTTGAAAAATTCTTATGAGACTTCTGTAATATGATTTTTTATCTAATTCTTTGTTAAAATCCAATTCAACTTTGTATTATGTAACTAACTGTCTCTGTTTTGGTATCTCAAACTTGTTATTTAAATCTTTATTTGGAATGAGGTTTTTTATCAGTTTAAGTATTTTATGTTACTTTATTATATTAAATACATGGGCATGTAGTGTTTAATTAGTTTAAATTTTCCGTGTTTTAGTTTTGTGAATCTGTTTTTTTTTCTATTCTATTTCTATTTCTATTATTGCTATTTTTTTCAACTTATGTAAAATTTCTCTATTAATTGTATACAGTAGATAACTTCTTGGCTATGTAATAGTGATATTTCACTGTCTAATTTTAAATCAACTGTCAAACGAAACAATAAAAATGGCCTAGACTAAAAAAAATGCTGATTTAAACACAAATCACATCTAATAACCTTGTCTGTCTATCTGGTATAATTTAAACAAACATATCGGTTATTAATTATTGTACATGAGTTTGTTGTGCCACCAACAGATTATTTTGTGAAAAGTACATTAAAATAATGCCCACATAACTATCCAAACATTGAATTCATGTTCCAATTGATGAATTAATCACATCGCACTAAATAAAACTGTAACTCAATTATAATTCGTAATTGTTAATAATTACAAAGCACAACAAAATAACAGTATATTTTTAATTGGTGCCCTAGTGGCGTATTATGATACGTGCGATGATATGCCGGGCGAAATATTTTATCCCCCTTTTTTAACTAATCACCGCTATTAGCTGTTCCCCTGAAATCTAGATTTCAGGAGGCGTTCATTTTTCAGCACCGCCCAGTAGCGTAGGCGATATACTTCGAGCGATTTTTTTTGCGCTGGAAACTGACATACCTATTCAGATAAATAATATCAAGCAATTGTTGGTTAAAAATGTTACAGCAGGTCTTTGGATGGGTGAGACTGTGTAATTATTCGGATGTTCCCAGTAGCTTGACAGCAAACTTGTTCGTGCTTTTTGTTCTGCTTTTATATTCTACATTTATGGCTAGCGACTTTAGACTAATTCATAAATTGTGAATTACATAATTCAAAAATTGTCTTCTTATACAGAGTGTTGCGTTTAAAACTTCCCAGCTGGATATCTCGAAAACGGAAAATGATAAGTGAATTCCGAGAAAAAAGCAATGTATAATCTCTATGAATGACTTTACTTGTGGGTTCAAATCCCGTTCATCTCAATACACGCACAGATGTCGTTGCAACCCAGAAACATGTTTTGCAGACAGCAGTTTTAAAAAGTGGTTCAGACGACAGATCTCCAAATTATAAGAAACGTTTGCGATACAACCAATTTTCAAAAAACGGCTAGTTTCCGCAATATTTGGCTCTGGGATATTTTTTTCAGTTGGAAGATTTTTTAAATGGAAATTTCGATCGTATTAAGGTGCTTTGAATAAAATGGCGATTAATTGATTTTATTTAACTGGTGGGTGTCATAAGATTACTTCATTCAATTTGTAAAACAAATCTATTAAATTGATCAAAATGGAAATATAACAAATAAACATTTAGATAATTCACGAAATATTAGGTATCTACTTAAGTACTCGTGGTTTTCTAGTTTTGTGCAATAAAACAGCGTTTCTCACTATTACAGAATAATTACTTCATCGACGACTTTCTTGTTTACCGTAAACCATAGCCTTTACCAATTTCAAATTTCAATAAAATTCTGCCTGGATACCAAAAAACAATATGTATTATTAGTTTGGTGTAGATCAGAAATGGAAAATATATGGTGTGGTGTACCGCAAGGATCAATTAATAGACCTGTACTACTTGTCAGTGATATTAACGACACTCTAATGTTATAACAATCCATCTTTGTTTGCTGATGATAGCGGTTTCTTGATTATAGCAACAAAGGTGAGAGAGCTTATACAAGAAACAAATAGAAGAGAATAGTTTACTTCAAATAATCAAGTAGTAACTGGTAAAAAAAAACTGGTAAAAAAGACCTATATCAATTACACAACGATTACAAAAAATCTAAACGATGAAAATTAGTTTACTCTTTAAATTTGGTTTCAGCCCATCAAAATCCATAAGACATGACAAATCTGATGTAGAAACTAAAAAAAAATGTTGCTGCAGAAGACGTTCAAAATAATGTACATGTATAATTGTTATTATTAACAAAATTTATGTACATTTTGTTGATAATAAACGCCATTTTACCGCATCTGATAAACTTCTACTTATAAACCGGTAATTATTATTTTAGTACGTTTAAACCCTTTTGTCAAGGGTGTACTCCACTGGATTAAAACCCGATAATGAGAGGACCTTCGCGTGCGGACCTTGCGTGTTTTTTTACCATTTTTTACGCGGCGTAGAGTCTGCGCATCGGCAGTGCTGAATTATGTTCGATGATTTAATAAAATGCATGGATAAAAAATACTGTCGCTGAAATATCGCACAATTTATAGGTGCTTTTATTGAAATAATCTAATTTCCCGTGAATTAATAGTCGGCTATTAATAATCGGGTTCATTAGAATATCCATTATTCCGACAACTTTATTGGCTGCAATTAGTTTGAAAAATACGCTTGCGTAATTTGCCACCTTCGCAATTATTTTTGAAAACAATGAACACGATGAATTGCGCATTAATATATACAGGGGTCCCAAAAATATCCGAGCCTCCAATAACTTTTCAGGGCTGAATCCTAGTAAAAAAGTACCAGACAAAAGAAGGGTATCAAGAAATCAATATGGTGCTGGCCTTTGACCTTGCTCTAACGTTAACTTTAAGTTTCAAGATCAAACCAAGAAAAACTTTAACACTTTAACGCTAAGTGCCAAATGAATAAACAAATAATAATTACACAAGCCCACAAACAGAAATCGAAAAGTCCTTTTTCCCAGACTAGGTGACCTCTATGTTCTTCAGGTTGCTGATCACGATCCCGGTGTCCATATGACTCCATCACGTCTAGATCAAGGTCAAATGAAGGNCATTTTTCAGCACCGCCCAGTAGCGTAGGCGATATACTTCGAGCGATTTTTTTTGCGCTGGAAACTGACATACCTATTCAGATAAATAATATCAAGCAATTGTTGGTTAAAAATGTTACAGCAGGTCTTTGGATGGGTGAGACTGTGTAATTATTCTGATGTTCCCAGTAGGTTGACAGCAAACTTGTTCGTGCATTTTGTTCTGCTTTTATAGTCTATATTTATAGGCGAGCGGTTCACCTCTAGAAAGATGCTTCTAAATGAAGGTAACCGACTAAATTTTTAAAACAAAAACCTACAGCATGAAATTTTTTATTTTATAAAGTGCATTTTTCTGATAATTTACATATTTTTTTATATTTTTCGGCGTGGTCAGTTGTTATAAACAAAAAAGTTGTTGCTTTGAAAATAGTTTTTTATTGTAAAATGGACCAAAATAAACACTTTTTGTTCTTTGACAAAAATTCTAAAAATGCTTTGTTTCCGAGATATTTACAATTTAATGCGAAAACAAGTGACGAAATCGACAAAATTTCAGAATTTTTTTTTTTTCAACAACTACCGAACAGAATTTAATTCTAAAAAAAGCACAATAATCGTCAGATCTTCTACTTTAAGATATATTTTTTTGGTATAGGTCAATTATTTTATTGAAGGTCAAATGCGAGTAAAGAAAATCACAATAATGTTTACTGTAAATATAATATAATCCAAGATACCTATTGTAAAAACAAAATTTAAATTTGAAGTGTTATCATAATTTTCTTTAAAAGACTTTTTTTACACGCTTTACACCTTCAATAAAATGATTGACCCATACCAAAAAAATATAGTAGAAAATCTGCCGATTATTATGCTTTTTTAGAATTAAAATGTGTTCAGTAGTTTTTGAGAAAAAAATTCCGAAAATGTGTCGATTTTATCACTTTTTTCACATTAAATTGTAAATATCTCGGAAACGAAGCATTTTTCGAATTTTTGTCAAAAAACATAGTGATTATTTTGTTTCATTTTACTAATAAAAAACTATTTTTAAAGCCATTTGGCGAGTAATTTTTTTTTACAACTTTTTTGTTTATTATGGCTATTATGGCTAGCGACTTAGACTAATTCATAAATTGTGAATTACATAATTCAAAAATTGTCTTCTTATACAGAGTGTTGCGTTTAAAACTTCCCAGCTGGATATCTCGAAANCTGCTACTTCTAAACCGTTTATTGGACACACACCATTTTTGATTACACAGGCCCACAAACAGAAATCGAAAAGTCCCTTTTACCAGACTAGGTGACCTTCATGTTTCCATATGACCCTATCACGTCTAGATCAAGGTCAAATGGAGGTCAAACACAGTGACTCGAATGATACAATTTTTTTGACCCCGGATTCTGATAGAGGGCCAAATTTTACGTCCGAATATGCTTCGACCAACATCTGAAGGTCATTTGCAGGTTATCTAGAGGTAAAATCCTTCTTTTGATCTCTCCGCTGATATCTTAGTTAGGAATGGGTCTCGAACTAGTTGACCCCTATGTTTTTGGGGTCGCTGATCACGATACGGTTGTCCATATGACCCCATAATGTCTAAATCAAGGTCAAATGAAGGTCAAACACAGTACCTCGAATGATACAATATTTTTGACCCCGGATTCTGAAAGAGGGTCAGATTTTACGTCCGAATACGCTTCGACCTGTTGATCGAACCGACCTCTGAATGTCATTTGCAGGTTATCTAGAGGTAAAATCCTTCTTTTGATCTCTCGGCTGATATCCTAGCTAGGAATAGGTCTCGAACCAGGTGACTTTAAGTTTTTGGGGTCGCTGATCAGGATTCCGGTGTCCATATGACCCTATCACGTCTAGATCAAGGCCAAATGAAGGTCAAACACAGTACCTCGAATGATACAATATTTTTGACCCCGGATTCTGAAAGAGGGCCAGATTTTTCGTCCGAATACGCTTCGACCTGTTGATCGAACCGAACTCTTATTTGCAGGTCATCTAGAGATTAAATGCTTCTTTTGATATCTTGGCTCGTATCTTAGCTAGGAATGGGTCTCAAACCAGTTGACCTCCATGTTTCTGGGGTCACTGATCACGATTTCGGTGTCCATATGACCCCATCACGTCTAGATCAAGGTCAAATGAAGGTAGAACACATTAACTCGAATGATACAATTTTTTGACCCCGGTTTCTGAAATTTTACGTCCGAATACGCTTCGACCTGTTAGTAGAACCGACCTCTGAAGGTCATTTGCAGGTCATCTAAAGATTAAATGCTTCTTTTGATGTCTCGGCTGGTATCTTAGCTAGGAATGGGTCTCGAACCAGTTGACCTTCATGTTTTTGTCGTCGCTGATCACGATTCTGGTGTCCATATGATCCCATCACGTCAAGGTCAAATAAAGGTCAAACACATTAACTCGCATGATATAATTTTTTTACCCCAAAGTGCGGAAAATTTCACGTCCAAAAACGCTTCGAACCGACCTCTGAAGGTTATTTGCNTAGCTAGGAATGGGTTTCAAACCAGGTGAACTGTATGTTTTTGGGGTCGCTGATCACGATTCCGTTGTCCATATGACCCCATCACGTCTGGATCAAGGTCAAAGGCCACCTAGTCTGGGACAAAGGACTTTTCGTGTTATTTTTATAGCAACCATCATTTTTATTTATTAGGCTACTTTGATTAAAATATGAAATTATATTTTTTTAAATGCTTGTATCATCTATCAGCTATCATCCTATAAAGTGAATCATAGAGCTTGTACACCCTGTATAAAGATTTTATCTTATTATCAGGTTATTCCTCTTTTTGCAAAATTTAATAATAGACTTCTAAGGTTACTCCAAAGAAAAATATTATGAGCAGCTTGTAAGTTTATGTATTGTTTCAGGAAAATTCGTCAACCACTACGCTAGTCAAATCGAGGAATACCAGACAAACCGTAAGTACAACACTGTCATATCTATCTAGCTAGGAAATGAGAAAATGGGAAGTACGGAGCATCTAAAATGTAGAGTAAATTCTGACGTGCATCGACTAGTCCGTAATATACCATTTATTTGATATATGAACGGTGTATATTGATTTAGTTAGGTCTAATAAATCATAACTGTCAATAACTTTATTATTTTAGCAACGGGGGATATTTTTACAGCGCGATCACGCAATATTCTGTGTTTATTCAATATACACCCCAACATTTTCCGTATTATTTTCTCTTATGAAGTGGTCTACTGGTGGAAAACTTCAAAAGTTTAGTTAAAATATTTACCGTATACGTTTATTTTATTAGCTGGTGCCCAAACTCGTCACAAGTGATATCTTAGTAACAATTACAAGAAAATATTCAAAAAAATTTTCTTCCCATCAGTCCGTAAATAATTTTATGATACGTTTAAATGGAATATGACGTTTTTATTGCACAAAAATTAAAATACAATTTCCCAAGATATAGGTAATTAAAACGTCTTACGAGAGTTGTAACTGTTCTTCAGAACAGTTTCTCAAGATAAAAAGTTTTTGCCTTGTTGCCAAAAGATCTGTAAATTAAAGTACATAAAACATTAATGGATACCCAATCAATGTTTAAAGCTTACTTAATTAGGCTTATTGATGCTAGAATTTTGTCATGTTAAAACAATTAACTCGAAAGTCACGGGCCCAGAATTAAAGCTTTCTTTCTTTAATCTTTTTATTTATTTATTTATTTACATATTTATTTATTTATTTATTTATTTATTTATTTAATTTATTTATTGAGATGAAATACCCAACGGACAAAGCCCAATTACAGGACAAGTTACAATTTAAAATTAAGTCACAATTAAAAAGAAAAACAAGTAGAGGGAAATAAAAGTGAAATGTAAGGTCAACAATACAACAGCTTAAAAGTGAAGCAAACAATGAGAAAAAATGTAGAACAAATAGTGCAAACAACAAAACAAAAAATTAAAAAGCGTGTAAGAAAAATATGCACCAGTACAAATAATAAATATAAAATAAGCTTATAAAATACAATAAGTTTAAGATGTATAAAGAGTAGAACACATAAAAGATAATTGAAAATGCGGCTTAACATAGCGCAGTGTACAATATAAAATATCAACGTAATTTTCAATTTCACGATAGTTATTTAACATCTAATGTAACGGCGATTTAACTAATATATTAGCGAGCATGAGGTACGGCGAATAAGCTATTAATTCGGCTATTAGATCTTGGAACTCTAAAATTTAAACGAGCAAGTAAATAATCAGATTTAATAACATAGTGAATTATTTTACAGAGCATTAATATGGAATGCATTTTACGTCTGGAGATAAGACTGTTTAACTCGAAACGGTTGTAAAAATATTCTGTGGTATTCCGCTAACAGGATAGGAACCGTCTATAATAAATGCTGCAGATTTAAAGAAAAAGAATCTCCTCTATATGCACCTGTTCAAGTGCAGAAATTTGGCACTCATAAATAAGATTCCATATGACAGAACCATATTCAAATTTAGATCTGACAAACGTAGTGTATGATAGAAAAGAGTAGTAAAATCTCTAAATTCACTGGAATTACGTTAAATAAGGCACATGTTTTTGTATGCCCCCGGTATGGAAAGCTCCACATGCAGCGCAAACCTAAGCTGCGGGTCAAATAAAATACCCAGATCCTTAATGACTTCCGGCCTTCCTAGAATATCGCCATCAATCACTTGAGTGTTTTGAGTTTAGAACTTCAAATATTTAGCAAACCTGTTCAAGACAAATAGACCTCGGAGGATTCGACTTTGGCGACACTAAAAACGTATAGATATATTGGTATACTATATTGGCAATTGTTTCTCTACATTTGACCTTAAACTGACCTTAAGCCAGACCTGACCGGATTCGAATTCAGCAACCCCAAATTCGTATAGATATGAGGGTTTACTTTGTTGGCAATTGATTTGCTACATTTGACATTGAACTGAACTGATCTGAATCCAGAACTGATTAGGTCCAACGGACACCGGAATCAAATTCAGCAGCCCCAAAACTGTACAGATATGTGGGTTTACTTTGTTAGCAAGTGATTGTCTATATTTGACCTTCAACTGTCTTTAACCACATCAAATCAGATCAAACGGACACCGGCTACGATTTCAACAACTCCAAAACCGTGTAGATATGTAAGTTTACTTTGTTGACAATTGATTTTCTACATTTGACATTGAACTGACCTTAATCCAGCGCTAATCGGATCAAACGAGCACCGGATTCAGATTCAACAACCCCAAAAATATATAGATTCCACAGTCTTGTCTTTAGGATTCTTTTTGTGGGGCTATGTAATTAAATCGAAAACAACTCCACAGCTACTCGTAAAATACAGTTTGTAAAAATTTTTATGCAATAACTCCTAAAAAATGTCAAAATTCCTTAAGAATTAAGACCACGATGCTTATTGAAGACACAGTACCACAATCCATATTTCCTTTATTTGCGCGATGAATATCATTCTACTTTGCCATCATTTATTTGTCATTATTTCTTCCCGAGCTACATAATGTTTACTCAGCAAATTCGTCACGGAACTTTTTGTAATTAACAAGACAGTTTCTGAGCAAAGTAAATGTCACGTCTATCGTGAGAAAGAGGTAGTTATGGCTAAATTGGTATAAGTGAAAAGTTTGCCAAACATAATTTTTTACCGGGCCTTATCAGGTCCGAACACGGAATGCTCGAATTAAAATCACATTAAAGAATTCTAGGATGTTTATTAAGGTTGCGTAAAGCAAGCGAATGAATCAGGTTAATTCGTTAGAAGGAAATAACAGGATGATAATCTCGGATTCATTTTTTGTCTTATCTTGGAGGTTCGTCAGAGAAATGCTCTTTATATTTAAATATGTTGGTTTACTGCTACAGCTCACAGGAATAAATGTGATTACTGATTACTGTTTATGACGTTTCTTAGGGTTGGTACTGTATTCAATAAGCTACACAGCAATTAACTCTTAATTAGTATACAGGGTGTCCGGTAAGTACCTCCTAATCTCTCGGGAGTGTATAGGGGAGGTCAAAATAAAACTAGTCCTTCCTATAATTTTTTTTCCTAATGTGCCCCCTAACGGAGTTATGGGGGGTCAAAGGGGTACCTAGAAATTAACGTTTAGGGTTATAACTTTGAAACCACCCTGTATATTTTAATAAAATTTTCGTACGTTGTATTACACATGGAGCTCTACGATTTGATGCTAAAATCAACTTTTTGCTATTATCAGGTGTCCAGAAACGGACTGGCCCTATCACAATTTTTCTCAAAATTTTGACAGAAGTAATTTTATCAAACTGAAAATATTATTATTAGATACTCTGAAGGTTTTTCTTTAAAAATGGTACTCTTTATTTATTTCGAAAAAATGAACGGTTTGCGAGATAAATCGGTTTTGAAAAAAATTGGTAACAAAAACAACAATTAAAATTTATTTTTTTTACATATTATTTCATGCATTTAATTTCTTTAACTTTATCAAGTCCAGAAATCTTTGAACGGGTTGGCTATACTTTATGAGCAAGTAGTGACCAATTAAAAATAACATTTGAAAAATAACTTACTTACAAGACATGCAACAAAGAACATTCAACAATGAACAAAGGTACCTAAATGTTACTTCGGTAGATGTTCAAAATGAGCACCCCGTACTTCAATGCACTTTCTAATCCTACGAATGTTTTCCCGGTGCACTTGAAATAATATTCCGTGATTATTGCGGAGATGGTCACAGTTCTGTGTTAGCCTCAGCAGAAGTTCCTCTCTACTATTTACGGGTGTTGAATAAACGTTATTTTTTAAATGACCCCACAGAAAAAAGTCTAATGGGTTTAGGTCGGGCGACCTAGGTGGCCATAATACAGGTCCGCCTCGACCTATCCATCGATCACCAAAAACATTCGTCAGATGTTGACGTACTAAACGATCAAAGTGGGGTGGTGCACCGTCATGCATGTACCACATTTCAGTTCTTATTTGAAGGGGCACTTCTTCTAACAAAATATTTAGATTTTCCTCTAAAAATTGCAAATAAAGAGCACCATTAAGTCTTTGCTCCAGAATAAATGGACCAATCAAATGATTCCCGATAATGCCAGCCCACACATTCACCATAAACCTTTGTTGGTAGCGAGTTTGAACTAAAGCGTGAGGGTTTTCTTCATCCCAGACATGTAGATTATGCGAATTAATTATGCCGTCTCTTGTAAAACCTGCTTCATCGGTGAACAAAATAGATGTACCAAAATTATGATTCCGAATATGATGCTGTAAAAACCAATTGGCGTATTGAAGTCTTTTTGGATAATCATCTGGAGACATAGCATGTACTTTTTGGATGTGGTACGGGTAAAGCAATTGTTCTTTCAGAGTTTCATGTACAGCCCATTTTGTAACATTGTTTTGCGCCGCAAGCTTCCTTATGCTATTTGAAGGATTATTAGCAACGTCTTCCAATATTTGTTCCTCTACATGAGGGTCTCGTACTCTCCTCGGGGCTCCTGCTCCACCACGGCGTGGCAAAAAGCTTCCTAAATAAAGGATTCGGAAGAAATTAGTTTCACTAACGTTTTTCACTATTTTTTTTTACCTGTTTCTCTTAAACTACGATCAACTCTTTCAAAAGTTTTTGGACTCGGCAAATGTCGACCCGGAAACCTTTCCTCATAAAGTCTTCTTGCCTCCACGGAGTTGCATAATGCTTCCCCATAAATTAGGTGCATATCAGCATATTCTGCACAGGAATATTCTTCCATTTTTAAATGTTATTTCTAACGGCTTAAAACGAATACCACAATAAAATTGAATTTTTATTCTGTCACGCGCCTTTGACAAGTACTTTAAAATCAACAGGGTCTAACAACGAAAACAATAGAAAAGAACTCCATGGAGACAAGAGCAATAATAATTTGTAGATGTATTTTGGTCATAGATGTTGATTTTACAAGAAACGGCATTATTCATTCCCTTAATTCACCACCAGTAAATGTTTATGGTGAATCTGTAGGCTGGCACTAGCGGGAATGATTTTATTGTAAAAAAATAAATTTTAATTGTTGTTGTATTTGTTACCAATTTTTTTCAAAACCGATTTATCTCGCAAACCGTTCATTTTTTCGAAATAAATAAAGAGTACCATTTTTAAAGAAAAACCTTCAGAGTATCTAATAATAATATTTTCAGTTTGATAAAATTACTTCTGTCAAAATTTTGAGAAAAATTGTGATAGGGCCAGTCCGTTTCTGGACACCTGATAATAGCAAAAAGTTGATTTTAGCATCAAATCGTAGAGCTCCATGTGTAATACAACGTACGAAAATTTTATTAAAATATACAGGGTGGTTTCAAAGTTATAACCCTAAACGTTAATTTCTAGGTACCCCTTTGACCCCCCATAACTCCGTTAGGGGGCACATTAGGAAAAAAAATTATAGGAAGGACTAGTTTTATTTTGACCTCCCGAGAGATTAGGAGGTACTTACAGGACACCCTGTATTATCTAAAAGACCTATTATTATTGTGGAATATATTACATATCTATTAATTCAGTTGGTGCAATTTTTGTGTACTTTGAAGATAAGCTCATTGGAAAGGTAAACCTGCGTATGAGCATATTATATCCGATGTATTAGGGTTAATAAGATGATGAAATAAGAGTATAATGTTCTAAGCAAATCTTTTGAAAAAAATATGAAAGAATTGATAACGATCCTATTTTATATCCCAGCATTTCTTGTTAGTCGCTAGATGTACTTCACTACAAGTTGTCGTTCCAATTGCTTTTGAAAGTACAACAAATTTGTACTGTTAAGTAGGAATGATGTCCAGTAGTAGTAATAAAATATTTTTAAGGTGTTAGGGTCTCTAAACGATTTGCTGTTTCTCATTATAAATCCTAATTTTTCAGAAGCTGCCTTGAAAATATAATCAATATGTTGTGAAAATCTTAAAGTATTGTTAAATAAAACTACCAAATCCTCAGTAGAACTATATCGACTGGATGTTTATGAATCAATGTAATAATCGTATAGAACATTACTGAATTTACCAGTGTAAATGATTACTTTGCGTTTCTTAACATTAAGGTTAAGTTTGTTGTTAACAGACTAGCTGTAAGTTTGTTAAGTTCTTGCTGAAGATTGTGGGACATGCTGACTGAAGATATGGAACTATACATTTTGATGTCATCAGCATGCAATTTAGTACATTGTCAAGGTCGTTAATAAATAGCAGAAATAATAGCGGACCCAAATTCGAACCCTGAGGAATCTCCGTCTAAAGACAACCACGCACTTTGCTTCGAAACTCTTAATATACGTGTTTTTGTTGATAAGCAGTTAAACTAATGCAGTTTTAGTGTATATGGTGTGGATCATTCTGGTGATGTATGTTTTGGTATCTTGGAAACTATAAGAGATAGGAAAGTGGTTAAATGGGGAAGTTTTAGACAATTCCGTTACTAACTTAATAGCACTTGCAGACCGGCCTTAGCTCTTCAGGTTTTTGAGTTATTTCGAAAAAAATAAATGTGGCGTTTTCGAAAATTGTAACTTTTTTATTTAAAGGATTTTTAAAATCTGGAAACACTTTTCACAGCAAGGTTATTCGAGGAACTTTACTGTATATTTAGATTTTCATTGCGGCGTTTCGGTTGCCAGAAACCATCAAAAACTTTCTTTTTTAATTTGGGCGCCATGTTGAATTTTAAGCTGAACAAATAGAGTATTTTTTGGCTTTTCAATGATATAAGTAAGAAGAAGTTTCAACAACAACCTCAAAAATCAATATTTTAATATTTTTTTATAAATTTGGCAAACGAAACTATTACAGAATAGTCTCAGATTTTTGTAAAAGCTTATCATTAGTGTCATAGCGTTGAGTGAAAAAATTACGCTTTGTGTTATTCCAATGAAGATAAATATTTTACAAAAGCTGCCTTTCTTACATAGTCAAAAATTGACAGCACTTCGAATAATAATCACGATGTTTATTTCTTTATTACATAATGTTGTTGACGATATTGTATTGTTGTTGAAATAATATGATACCCCAGTTATTAATCAAATCAAACCATTTATTGGTGTCGATACATTATAATGTTTACACAAGTCAAAGAAAGAAAAACACGAAAGATACAACATATAAGCAATACTACACTAAAGCTAAAAAACACATTCATTGTCAGATAAATATAAATAGGATAAGAAAGTCAATATTACGAATAGTCATATCGTATATCGAAAAACTGGTGAACAAAAAAACTCATCAAAATAATTGTAAAACATTTTCCTCTTAAGATGTTTTCTAATTAGTATATCTTTCATGGTTCTTAGCATGTAGCTTTCCAAAACTTTTAAACATTCTCAAATTTGTAATAAATTTTGAAATATATATTTCATTTGCTGGTTGTATTTCAGGATAATTTCCAGTATAACTGTTTAAATACACAATTGCTTTTCTATTATTTTTAATAAAGCTCTCCAACATGTCACATTTTTGTTCAATGGAATAACGAAAAGTGTAATTTTTTCACTCGACGCCATGACATTAATGATAGGTTTTTACAAAAATTTGAGACTATTCTATAATAGTTTCGAAAAACTATGCGGTGTTGCCAAAACATGAAAATATTGATTTTTGAGGTTGTTTTTGACATTTTCGACGCCACATTTACTTTTTTCCAAATAACTCAAAACCCTGAAGAACTAGGGCCTGTCTGCAAATGACATTAAGTTAATAATAGAACTGTCTAAAACTCTTCCCTTTTAACCATTTTCCTACCTCTTATAGTTTTCAAGATATCAACCAATACATGCATCACCAAAATGGTCTAAACCTTGATTCTATTGAAGATATCTCTGGCCGATGCCACATAGTTCAGGCGGTAGACCATCTATTTTGTTGTACAGAAGAATTCTAAATATTATGTAGAATAAGAATCTGAGTTTGCCTATTCCAAAAATCCATTGTTAAATTCAGGGGAACAACAAACATACAAAAGGAACGAAAAATTACCCGTTTTTCCACATATTTTTCCCTATAACATTGAAAGTAAGCCCTAAATAAAAAAGTCATTCATTATTTTTTGTTTATTTGACGATTTTGTATAAAGTTAGAGCAACTGCGAATAAAAAATGTTGAATTTTGCGTTAACAATGGGCGAAAAATAGTAGAAAATCATAAGTATATTTGGAGTAATTTTTTAAATAAGTAAATATTTATAAATATGGATGAAACTTTGTNCCAGTTATTAATCAAATCAAACCATTTATTGGTGTCGATACATTATAATGTTTACACAAGTCAAAGAAAGAAAAACACGAAAGATACAACATATAAGCAATACTACACTAAAGCTAAAAAACACATTCATTGTCAGATAAATATAAATAGGATAAGAAAGTCAATATTACGAATAGTCATATCGTATATCGAAAAACTGGTGAACAAAAAAACTCATCAAAATAATTGTAAAACATTTTCCTCTTAAGATGTTTTCTAATTAGTATATCTTTCATGGTTCTTAGCATGTAGCTTTCCAAAACTTTTAAACATTCTCAAATTTGTAATAAATTTTGAAATATATATTTCATTTGCTGGTTGTATTTCAGGATAATTTCCAGTATAACTGTTTAAATACACAATTGCTTTTCTATTATTTTTAATAAAGCTCTCCAACATATCACATTTTTGTTCAATGGAATAACGAAAAGCGTAATTTTTTCACTTGACGCCATGACATTAATGAAAGATTTTTACAAAAATTTGAGACTATTCTATAATAGTTTCGAAAAACTATGCGGTGTTGCCAAAACATGAAAATATTGATTTTTGAGGTTGTTTTTGACATTTTCGACGCCACATTTACTTTTTTCAAAATAACTCAAAACCCTGAGGAACTAGGGCCGGTCTGTAAATGGCATTAAGTTAATAATAGAACTGTCTAAAACTCTTCCGTTTTAACCATTCTCCTACCTCTTATAGTTTCCAAGATATCAACCAATACATGCATCACCAAAATGGTATGAAATATACAAAAAAGACTTAAACCTTAAAATTGATTTCATTGAAGATATCTCTGGCCTATGCCACATAGTTCAGGCGATAGAGCATTAGAGGCGTTTGTATTTGAAGTCATCTATTTTGTTGTACGGAAGAATATTAAATATTATGTAGAATAAGAATCTGAGTTTGCCTACTCCAAAAATCCATTGCTAAATTCAGGGGAACAACAAACATACAAAAAGAATGAAAAATGATCCGTTTTCCATATATTTTTCCCTGTAAAATTGAAAGTAAGCCCTAAATAAAAAAGTAATTCTTTATTGTTTGTTTATTTCACGATTTTCTATAAAGTTACAACAACTGCGAATCAAAAAAGGTAAATTTTGTATTAACAATGGGCGAGAAATAGTAGAAAATCATATGTATATTTGGAGTAATTTTTAAAGTAAGTAAATATTTGTAAATATTAATTAAACTTTGTGAACAAATAGTAAAACATGTCAATTCTACTCTAAAAATTTTGCAACGATCGATCGCGTGCTTTTCGATTGACAGCAGTGTTAATTAAGGAGATATATCGGATTTGGAATTGACGAACAAATATTCATAAAAAAATAATATAAGCTTAATATGAAGAAAATCCTCAAAAAAAATTATGACTAGTTTGGATACCTAAGAGACGAGATATTAATACAATAATTTTTCACGATTTAATACAGTCTTATGAGAATGCAGATTTTTTTGGTCTTTCCACTTAGAATGCGCAGCAATTAACAAACAGTTTTTACAGCAACTTGTATAAATAGGAAACCGATATCTAAGGAACCGTATGACAGCTCGTAGAAGTCGATTAGGTACTTGTAAGATACATAATTTATAATAATTCTCCTTCAAACTGCTGTTGTTGATGAACTTAATATACGTGATAGCGGCAACGCCGCGGTCCTCGCCGCAGCGTATTATTTGAAATTCGCAGGTGTGACATATGGTGTATATTTCAAGCTTAGGCATCCAAACAAAGCCAGCCAAGTGCTACGTTGCCAAATCTAAAGGCTTACTACTTTAGTCACTAGCGAATGTACAGAAACTTATCGCGTATCGTGGGTTTAAACTAAGGTTTAGAAAGGGCACACAATTTTTTAGTGATACTTTTTGTCATAATAGACAATACTAAAAATACCTATTTTTACACTTTTATAATCATTTAGAGTTTTTTTTAATGTTTTAACATTTTACTCTATAAAACAATTGCCCAGGGAATTTTCTACTACTCTACCGCCTGAACTAACAAGACACGCGCATGTGGGGTACTAGACTTTCGTTTAAGCAAGTATGTACTGCCAATCGCGGGTATTATTCCTAAATAACGAATTCCTCCAGCTGCAATTAAGCTTGATAATATAAATCCCTGCTGGGCTCAGAAGTGTTAAATGAAGACATTTAATATTTCATGGAGCGTTCTTATTTCACAATGGAGCTGAAGCTCTCCTGAAATTAAATCAGATAACAACGGGCGCCAACACAGCAAAGAGAACGTATTTGCTTACTTCTCAATAAACGAAGCATCCGAATCGCAACGTTTTCGATATCTCGGCGATGCGATCGTTAGAGAGGAATCGCGCTTTGTTATTTTTAACGGAAGCAGAGTAAATGTGAGACCAAGAGAAGCAATTATCACTGCAAATTTATGCGTCCTCATTTTAAAATCCGAACCGTCAAAACGAAATTGAATCCGATATTAAAATTTACGCTATCTATAATGAAATCTTGATTGAGGAAAGTATATCGCCACGGCAATAAAAATCTGACGTGGCGAAGGCTGGGACGGAAAGGCAGGGCTTTTTGGTGTTTCGGCAGATTTGCTTAAAATCCGGGGACCTCGCCTAGATAACTAGTTTCATCTTTTCGATTCAGTGGCGTTGAGGCCGGGATTCTGATGTCTGAGATCTACATTTTTTGTCATTTACGCAACTTCCGTGCCTCCTCTGAAAAGGTCAGAGTGTTAGCCGTGTTACAGGGGAACAATATTTTTTTACAGCTCCTACCAGATGACACGTCAGCCATTATCTTGTAGTTTCTTCAAATCGACAAAATCATAATTCCTATCAGGTTCGCAATTCAACCTATTAGTCCAGTCAGTGAAGGCGAAAATAAAGTAAAAGCTCCCAATTTTTTCGGATAGCATGGATTTTCCTGAAAATTTGCATACAAGCTCGTCCGACCCCCCCACTTCAAAAGTTATATTGTCTAGAAGTGTGGTTTTTTCTATTTGGGGATGAAAACTACCCTTCTACGAAAAAAATGCGAATATCGCATGAATATGCAATGCTCTCGCAGTTGCTTACTTTTTTGAAAAATAATAAAATCATTAACGAAAATCAACATGGTTTTCGTGAAGGTCATTCGACTACGAGCGCTATAATCTCTTTTTACGAAGAAATATTGGATGCTATTGAAGCAAGTAATAGTCCGACTGGATTTTTTTGCGATCTTAGTCGGGCTTTTGATTGTGTTAACCATGACTTGCTACTAAGAAAGCTCCAGGCTTATGGAATGAGAGGTTCGACACATGCTTGGTTTTCTTCATATATAAGGGGAAGAAAGCAAATGGTCAAAATACACAAATATGAAAGTAATAAAAAAACCACTTATATAACTTCCATATTAAGTAATGATATTGGTGTCCCCCAAGGTTCTGTTCTAGGGCCTATACTGTTTATTATTTGTATTAACGAATTGCCAAAAATAATTCCTGGTGCATCTGTTTCACAATACGCTGACGATACCTCGCTCCTCTTTTCAGATAAGTGTGGTAAACGCAGGTATTTCCGATTTATGTAGATGGTATAGTGAAAATTCTTTATTCTTTAATAGTGCTAAAACAAACTATGTAATGTTTCATACACCTCAAAGTCGGATATCATCCTCCCTAAATATAAAGTTTAATAATATCAATATCGAGAAAAGTAATACTGTTTCGTTTTTAGGCATCACTTTAGATGAAACTTTGACATTTGGGAGTCACTGTGATAAACATACCAATATATTAAATTCAAAGTGTTATCAAACAAGAATTTTGAAGGATGTTTTAGAAATACCTCAGTTAATTTCCTTTTATTTTGCACAATTGGAATTTGCATATTGGAAAAAGTTCCTTTCATGATTTTAATATAATTTATGAAATTTAATTACTTTTCAACTTTTCCATGACCAAAAAAATAGAAAAAAAAAGTTTTTAACAGTTTAAAATATTCTTTTGGTGCATTCACAATGTATTGCATTTCTTTTGTTATTCATTAGAAAATTTACGACTCATTACAAAGTTGCAACCCTTAAAAACCATCCCTTATAATAAAATAAAACATTATTGAAAGCTTGAAATGTTTTAATGGTATGCATATTTTGAATATATAACTTTTTATTGGTTTTTAAATGATCTATGATATATTGCAACTTTTCAGCCACCCAAAAAACCCTTATGGAAGACCTACCCCTCATAAAAAACCCCACCCCCTATTGAAAAATTTCCTAAAAATTATATGTGAGTATCATGATATAATTATTTTTTTTTTAATTTCACTGTATTTATTTATAATATTTTTTTATTAAATTTATATCAAATAAAAAAATTATATACATTATGTATATTATTAAAATACTTACTCAAATCAGTTAACAAGTGTTCCAAAATATACAAAGATGATGGTAATTTACCCGCACCGAAAATTTTACCGAAAAAATGCGATTATTTTTTTACCATAACTATTATAATTTTAAAGTTATAAATTTACTCAAAAAACCAATTTGTAGGGAATTTAAAGCATTTTAAGTTCTGTGATTTACAGTTTTTTTGAGCGCTTCGTTTTTTAGATTTGTAAGCTATAAGGGCTCAGGAAAGGCAATCTTGGAGCTTAGTTTTGAGCTTCTAACGGTCATAAGTCAAATTTTGTCGTACAAAAATAAAAAAAAACAAACTGTTCAGTAAGAAAAAACCTACAATTTCTTATGCTATCATTTTTTTTATAACTTGGTTTTTGAAATATTAAAAAAAGCGATTTTTTAAAAAATTGAAAAATTTTATTCAATAGTACTTAAATGATTTTTTTTTAATTTAGGCTTCAAAAATCGTTCAAATTCCCAGAATCTACTGTTACATAAATAAACTAAATTGCAGAAGGAATACGTTTAATTTTTTTTCCGTCTAGTCATTAATTTTAATACCGGTTTTTCTTTCTCAAAAATCAAGACAATCATTTTATTTTCATTGTAACTTCATTAGTTTTCATGCTAACGACTTTAACCACCACTCTAAAGGTCTTTTCAATAACTTTAATAGGTGTTATATAAGTTTACCTCGAAAAACCTTTAATTTTTCCGCCACAGGACGTTGAACGTTTCGGTTATAGCTATCTTCGAAATTGAGTTCAATTTCTGAGAATCATAACTCGGGTTCTACGTATACCATCTACAAATCTTTGCTATTTAATTACCTTCATTTCTGCTTATGATAATTATTTTGATAAAACTTGTAGTTTATGAGATATTCGCGAAAAATGGCTAAAAAACATGCATTTTTTGGGCTAAAAACGAACATGTTTAGGCGCAAATAACTCAAAAAGTATTGACTGTACAAAAAATTCTTATGGAACATTTTTTACTTAGAATTCGTCCCTCTATCGAATCGTGAGGTTATTTTTAATAAAAAATTCCCACCCTCCGGAAAGGGTGGCATCCACCCCTAGGGTAAAAGCACACATCGGCACTATATAATGTTTGTTTCTTGGGCTATTCCCTAGCTACAGTTCAAATTTCACGTCAATCCATTCCATCCGAAAAAATTGGTAGCCAAAATTCTTCAGAAGTCTGAAAATATTATATTATTATATTAGTTTTATGTGAAATAACTAGGTAACAACATTTTTTGAAATAATAATTTACTAACAAAAAGTATTTTAATTTTATGCTATAGCTATTGAGTAATAAGCAATTTATTATAAAATGTGCGAGGTATCCACTAGAAAAATTAGAAATACAAAGAAAAAAAATGCAATTTAATATTAATCAATAAGTACAAAATCTCATTTTATCTGTGAACTGTATCTAGCATCTGTTTTCATTTTCATTTACTCTTTATTATAATAAAAAAAGTACGTACATAAATATTATATTAAATTTGCATTCAATATTTTATAAAAAATTATAACAATTGTTATAAATGAAACTTAGTAACAATGACTTTTTTTAATAAGTCTTTTATCAATACGTTTATTTTTTATCAATAGCCTATTTATTTAAGAAATACGTTTATTTAAGATCGAGTAATCATATTTTATTATATTGAGCATTGCACTTTTTCATTTATACAAAAATAGACCTTAATTTTTATCATGTACTAAGCCCCCTCTACGAAAAAGTGCGATATCGATGATATTTCCATATCATGACTGGAGTAGTAGAAAAATTCGCATTTAATAAAATTTCTGTTATTAAATTAAAGTTTGAAACTTTATTTTTATTAGACCTATTTTAAAAATTGTTTAAATTATTTAATTTATTAGAAAAAAATCGATTAAAATATTTTAAATGTTTTAATAGTTTTGAATGGAGTCAACAGATGCAAACAGTGTCAAATCATCAGCTTATAAGAGGAAATGCACTTGAAAATCTTCTAGTGTATGATTTATAGCATAATGAATAAGATAAGCCCGAGTACTGATCTTCAAGGAACACCTGATGTAATCCACAATTAGTTAATTTGTATAACGATAGGCCCTGAAATCATAGTAGGCTTTGGCACTACTGATAAGCTTATATTTTCAATACTATATAGTTATATACATAGAGTTCTAATATTAATCTATCATTTGCATGTTTTACTATACAACCCGTATATTCTAGACAGGATATATAAATGTTTAGATGCTCCTCAATATTAAAAAATGAATTGTGATTGGGAATTGTAAAAAAATTATTCATTTTCCCATTCTTCTGGCATTCTTCCTGATTGGGAATTGTAAAAAAAATATTCCTTTTCCCATTCTTCTGGCATAAGTTCTTACTCTTAAACAAAAAAATTGACAAACTAAGGATCATCTATTTCTTGCCAAAAATGCAAAAAAATCTGAAGTACTCATACTCGCATGTAGAATATTATAGTCATGATTGACTGATTTCGATTTCCATGATCGATGAACTTGTGCTCGACTGATATTACAGAAAACTTTCGAAATACAAATTCAAGCAGCCAGTTATGCCCAAATTGCTGATTCAACTAGTGACGTTTAACACAAACAACCATAAACCATGTCCACATTTACCTAACCTAAATTCATAATCGCCATAATAAAATTTTTTTATAAGGACTTTCGTCTTTGACCCACATCAAATATTAAAAATGCTTCAACAACTGTTCTAGGTATATTAAAAGTAACGAAATTGTCAAATAAATGTATCATATAAAGCAACTTTAAAGCACTCCGCTAGCAAAACGCAATAAAGTGGCCTGTTTTTTCATCACATTTATATTTTTCTGCTTTTGAACTGTGTGATGTTTAGGTAAGAAAAAAGTATAAAGAAACCACCGGATCGTTTGACGCTGGGAGAGATTTACTTCTTTTCTTTGTGGCAAAGGTCCTAAATTAAACAAGAGTAATAAAATGTTTGATAATATTATGTTAAGATGACTGTAAACAATCTCGTGATTCATTTTCGTAATTGTGTTTCATAATACAGTCAACAAACTGGGAAAGAAGGAGCGTCTTTTTTTGGGCGATGTTAATAATATCTCTTATATTTCCTCAACACAAAATGTAAGTGTAGAAAATAAAATGAAGACAGTAGTAATGTGATATCTGAGCAATTAAGTTATTTGTGAAATCGTTTAATGCTGAAGTTTGGAATAAATCGTTTTTAAAAAGAAACAACGGTGTATATCTTCACTTTAATAATAGTTGTTGTGCTTTGTATACATCCCATAGTTTTATAGAATACATTATTATACTGAAAACAGCTTGGTTTCTAATTGAAACACCCCATATATTTGTATTTAATGTAAATCAGAGTAATTGAATACCGATATTGAGTAAATTATTTAGTAACCACTGAACATTTAATGAATAAACTACAGTGTATTCGAATACAAGTATAGGGTATTCATAAATGACTACTGCGTATTTGTAAACGGATACTGAATATTCGTAATTGGGTACAGTGTATTTGTAAATGAAAACAGTGTATTCTTAAACAAATGCGGTGTATTCGTAAACTGTATATTGCGAATACAGAAGGAATTCAGTGTTCTAATTGCAGACTTCAATATTTTAATAATATATTAGCATTTATTTTTATTTTTATTAATACAATTTTATTAATCGGAATTGACCGATTCCGTAAACATATACGTACTTTTTTTCTCTGAAGATTTGTGTATTTCTTTCCTGTTATGTTTAGTCATTTTGTAATGTATGTAAATTCTTGAAACAAGTGTAAACTTATCAAGTATTGTTTATTCGTATAACTTTTAAAATTTATTTTATATACTTTGTATTTATGTACGAATAAATTATTATTATTATTATTTATAATGTTGGAAAGTTTTTATCAATCATTTAAAAATGTAGTTAGGGAACTGGATACAGTTTTTTATAAAGACATAAGCAATAAATAAATAGCACTAGCAAAATATCGACAGAAGCGTCGAAATATTTGTCCAGATCGGAATAAATATTGGATGTCGTGCCCTCTGAAACGTACGCCACTCGATACCATCATAGACGGCCAGGCGAATATCCTATCGAGCGTCGACGTCGGTCATATTGGTCCAGTCATTTAATTCGAGATCACATCAGGCTCGGTATGTCATAACACTTGCCCATATCCCGTTCCACCCTAAATTTCGCTGTGACACCGGCCAACATCCGAACTACGCTCCCATTTCCCTTACACCACCGGCCCAATTATTGTGGCGGATAACGCGAATTATCTTTTCCTAATGAATTACGTGCTGTCCCTAGCTTTCGCTCTACTGATTTGTAGTTTACCGTTTAACGTTTTAAATCTCGTTCGTTTAGATTCGATATTTTGGCACAATAATAACTTTTATTTTCCTACTAGTCAAGTAGGCAGGGGTTCTGACGTAGTAATTGTTCTAAACGTCAAAGTATTCTTACAAATCGACTACAAATATGTTAAAGAACAAAACATTTAAATCCAGGAACGTCGCACAGCAAGGAAAAAACGATAATAAAATATACTTTGTAAACAATAGTACATTATACTATAAGGGAGAGAAATGCGTTATTTTGGCAGAGGTGCAATTTGAAGCCCAAGGGCGAAGCCTGAGGGCTACAATGCACCGAGGACAAAATAGCATCTCTCCCGAATGGTATATACTATTTTTTCCACGGTCTCATTAACTTAAAAACACATATTTCGTCATTATGAAGTAAGTAGCACCATAATTATTGTATTCGGATTTGAGCATTCATTTAGTAGTCGTTGAGTTATTGTCATAACTACAAAATAAACAAACAAAAAGAATTGTCAAATTAAGGTGCTAGTTTGGTTTAGTTTAAAGTTTGTTTAGTGCACAATGAATAATTGTGAGTCGGAAGAGATTGTGGAGGCTGCAAATATTGCAATAAGCAATTTGCTGCCTACGAAGTCAAGATCTTTATACGATATAGCCTACAATCGGTTCAAAAAGTGGTGCGCCGAGAAAAATGTTCAAGTATACAGCGAGAATGTTTTGTTGGCATACTTCAGTGAAAATGCAAAGAATTACAAGTCTTCCACATTATGGGCGCAATATTCTATGGTTAAGTCATGCTTGATAATTTACGACAACATAGATATAAGCAAATTCCCCAAGCTGATCGCATTTTTGAAAAGAACCGGTGACGGATATCAAGCGAAAAAATCGAAAATATTGACAAAGGGTGAAATCGACCGTTTTCTATCAAGTGCAGATGACAAAGAATTCTTAATGATTAAGGTAAGATTACTTTTGTTGTTAGGTATTTCAATTATTAAGTATTTTGATTTTTTATAGGTTGGATTAATTCTGGGGATTGCCGGAGCTTGTCGAACTGATGAACTAGTCAATTTAACTGTAGATGATATTGAGGATGTAGGCTCTTCCTTGATTGTAAAAATTCCAAACACTAAGACAAAGATTCCACGAACCTTTGTGGTTACCGATGTGGGAAATATGCTTGAATTGTTTCGAAAATACCTGTCCCTTCGTCCTCCCCACGTCAAGCATAAGCGCCTTTTTTTGTACTACAAAGCAGGAAAATGTAGTTCGCAGCCAGTTGGCAAGAATACCATGGGAAAAATTCCGAGTGTAGTAGCTTCGTATTTAAAATTACCTGATGCTGCATGTTATACTGGTCACTGCTTACGAAGATCTTCAGCGACATTACTGGCAGATGCTGGTGTGGATATCACGACAATAAAGCGTCATGCTGGTTGGAAATCAACGACAGTCGCTGAGGGTTATGTCGAGAACTCCATTGAAAATAAGACCAAAATTGCTAATCAGGTTTTAGTAGGTACCACTACTAGCGCAATCACAAAAACTGTAAATGTAAGCGAAAGTAATATTCCTTCTAATATTAATTTTGAAAATTGTACAAATGTAACATTTAATTTAAATGTCAATAAATAATTTCAATGTTTTATTTTTTTTTGCATGAAAAACGTTCTCCATAATGTAAACTCCCTTGGGAGCATTATACTCCCTTGGGCATAATCGACTACTTCTGTTTTAATTTTGATGTCATAGAAACTGATTTCTACTCCCGACCGTGGAAAAATGCTTTTTTATTAGTCTTTATTCTAAATAAAATATAAATAAAAGATGGTCTCGCTTCAATTTTTTTTTGGAGAAATAATTTTGCAATTAAAAAATGGCAGATATCAACGTCTTTCTTAATACTGTTGTAAATTTTCTAAACCTTTACAGGTTCCTCGTTTTGTGTAACTAGTTTATTGTAGAAAAAGAAAAGACAGCGCTTTGAAATGCCTTGGAAATATTTGGACCGTAAATTATTATTTATTTGTAACAGTCGTACTCAATTTAACATGACTCTTTTCATAAATTCCCATATTTTTCACTTGCCCGGTTTTTATTATAGCAAAGCATTGGGTGTGAAAGTAGTGAGACCCAAGATGTGAATGTACCAATAAAAGAGAATATATAAATGTCTTTTTGTGAGCTAAAAGTCGATTATGAAAACTGAAACAAGATATTATAATGTCTTATATCTAATTTTTCTGAACTGTTATATAATCCTGTAAGCAAAGGTTTTTTCCAGGAAAAAAATGTAGAAATTTTTTCTCACCTGTTCTATATGTTTTTTGGGGTGCTGAATCCGAATCTGAGGTTTGCCACCTCGCCAGGCATCTTCCTCACAAGGAATATTGCAAAAAACCTCAAATATTCGGCACTTTTTTCAGTTTTTTAACCATAATTCGAAAACTAAGCGTGTTTTGATTATAACTATGATATATCAAATTAAAGTAGACAAAATTTCCTACAAATACAATAACAACTCTAAAATCTGGACAAATCATAACGTCGTTAGATCGTGTTGAAAAAATGGCATTTCTTGAGTTTCCGCAAAAAAAAGTTGAAAATGTTACTCTAATTGCGCGCTGTTGCCCTACTATCAACTTCATATAACTCTAAAATCAATTATTTTATGATTACCTGGTATGTTCAGGTTACATTTAAGGAATTGTCAAACTGAGTGGGGTCTACCTTAATTTGGTATATCATAGTTATAATAAAAAACGCTTAGTTTTCGAGTTATAGTTAAAAAATTGAAAAAAGTGCCGAAAATTTGAGGTTATTTGCAATTTTCCTTATGAAATCGAAGACCTGACGAGGTGGCAAGCCTCATATTCGAATTCAGCACCCCAAAAAAACATAAAGAACCGGTGAGAAAAAGAACTTTTACAGTTTTTCCTGAATATTGCAAGCAAAATAATGCATTCAGTTGAATCGCAAGTACCTATCGCCTTTATAATTTCCAAATAATAATAAAGTGACAATTGTGGAACATTTATCAACTGACATGCGGTCAACTTCAGTTAATTGTTTAAAATTTACGGAAAATTACGATTTTAAATAGATAAAAAAAAATTAGAGCTGATGTTAGATGTAATTTATTTTGTTGTAATTATTTATTGTAAAATAGTAAGAAATAAATACCATAAATATGTGATTTCTTAAAGTTATTAATCTTTCATAATTAACAAAAACTGTTACCAAGTAAATACGAATTTCCGCAGACGTGAAAAAATGTGACCATTGAAAAAGTGTAGTGTGCAACTTGTGCAAAAATGCTAATTTCCCACTCGTTTGAATTGCAGCTCTCGCCTACGGCCGCAATTATTTCAAACTCCTGAGAAATGAACACTTTTCTGCACTTGCCACACAAGATTCCTAACTTTATGGTTTATAGAAACTATACGAAAATACTTTCTATACTTGTAGGTCGATTCTGCACACATCTGTAAGCAGATCTGTAATTTTCCATAAGCTCACCGAAAATTTTCATTTCTGCGTTACATGTACCTTACAGAAACTCTTATGAGATCGTAATTTTTTACAACTGGACCTGATCTTATCGGAGCGACTTGACAGATCTTTTTGTGAGGAAATAGACAAAACAGTTTCGGCAGATTTATTTATTTCAAAAGCGATTTTATTGCTTCACAGAATAGGGACTTAACCCTACCGGAACATTTTCTAGGGGTTATTTCGTGATTAGAAAGAGATTCTATTTTAAATACTTGTTAAATCCTATTTGACGTGCCTTACATCTTTGCTTAATGATTTTATCTGTAAATATAAAATAATATTTTTATTGAAGGCGAGTACAAATTGCAAATTGGTTTTCTGGATTCTTTCAATACTGATTTTGAAACACTGATGATATATGTAGATTCCAAATGATGCAACCATGTTTTAACTTAGACCTAACAAACAAATAATATAACGTTTTTAATGTTTTAATGTTGCTAAAGTTTCTACAGTGTCTTAATATGAAACCATACGATTTTGCTGCTTCATTTATTTTAGTGAATTTTAGGTCCCGAAAAGATAAACTATAATCAAAAAGTACACCAAGGTCTTTAACGGTTTCATAGCGAGAAAGTTCAATGTCAGTAATAACATATTAAAAAATAATAGGTAATTTCTTGGGGTGTAAGAAACAATTTTAAATTTGGATATATTAAGATGCAATTTGTTATTTGAACACCAAGTTTGCAAATATAAAAACTTCTGTAATATTAAGCAAACAGCTATGGAATAAATCGATGTAAAGATTTTCATAAGTAGATATAATAGGCCGGTTCTGCGCCACATTTTCTGCGCCACTCCAAATGACGTCACGAACTCGATGGCCAGTGTCCATCGCTCCTTCAGCGGCTTCTTGTGGGCATTGTCGTTGTGCAAGAGATGCGTGGGTGTTGGCATGCAAGAAGAGTCAGGGCGGCATAGAAGTGACGTCATACAAGAAGTATCATGGCGGCATGGAAGTATCGTCATACAAGAAGTGTCATGGCGACATGGAAGTGACGTCATACAAGAAGTATCATGGCGGCATGGAAGTGATGTCATACAAGACGTATCATGGCGGCATGGAAGTATCGTCATACAAGAAGTGTCATGACGGCATAGAGGTGACGTCACATGACAAGTTGGTGGTAAATTTAAAATTCAATCACAATAAGGGGAGGTCAATGACCTCCAAACATCGTTGCGTCATTCTTATCTGGGTTCGATCGAATGCTGCAATACCAGATAAGAATGACGCAATGCTGTTTGGAGGTCATTGGCCTCGAATGATGCAATACCAGATAAGAATGACGCAATGCTGTTAAAGGAAATAATAAATAATATCAGGTTAAAGTTTATGCTAGCGTGGCAGTATTAAAGGAAATAATATATCAGGTTACAGTTTATGCTAGCGTGGCAGTATTAAAGGAAATAATATATCAGGTTACAGTTTATGCTAAAAAGCAGGTCTGAACTTGTAGAAACTTGATCGCGAATGCTGCAGTACTAGATAAGAATGACGCTAAGCTGTTTGGAGGTCATTGACCTTCGCTTATTGTGATTGAATTTTAAATTTACCACCAACTGGTCATGTGACGTCACTTCCATGCCGTCATGACACTTCTTGTATGACGATACTTCAATGCCGCCATGACACTTCTTGTATGACGATACTTCCATGCCGCCATGATACTTCTTGTATGACGACACTTCCATGCCGCCATGACACTTCTTGCATGCCAACACCCACGCATGTCTTGCATACCGACAATGCCCACAAGAAGCCGCTGAAGGAGCGATAGACACTGGCCATCGAGTTCGTGTCGTCATTTAGTGTGGCGCAGAAAATATGGCGCAGAACCGGCCTATTATATCTACTTTCATATCACCAGCAAATAATAGCTTATTACAGTCTGGACAAATATCGTTAATTGACAAATATCGTTAATAAAAATTGGGAATAATAAAGGCCTTAGGTTTGAGCCCTGAAGGACTCCTGAAGTTGCAAAGTAATTGAGTGATACAAACCCATTATATGAAACAAATTGGACTTTATTATTTAAGTATGATTTACATAGAGATAAAGCGTTGCTGTTAAAGCCAAATTTAACAAGTTTCTTCAAAAGGATTTGATGATCGAGCCTGTCAATGTCAAATAAGGTTCATATATAATAAAAACGATACTATATATTTAATTGATGTGTCTATTATCATTAACAAAGTAAGTTTTAATGTCACATTCAATAAAATGAAGTTGCAGTAGTTAATTTGCATCTCTGTAACTAGAATCGTTGCAGGGATGGTTCCAGAATTGCATAGATTCCGTAACTGGCTAATCGCGGCTTATAGCATAATAAAATTACAGAGATACGCAGAATCGACCAATTAATAACAACTGTGACAGTTCTTTGCGCCTAATGGAAGACATATTTTTGCAAGACATCCCCCCTGTGCAGCACAAATTATTTCCCAGTAAGTTTTTAAGGGAAGCAGACGTTTCGTCTTTGATAACTGGATTGTTTTATAATGAAGCCATAGAAACGAAGCCGCAGGTTTTACACTTATTCAAATAAGAAGATTAAAGTATCGCGCCCGAACGACCGTTCCATACTTTCACGAGTAATACTAAGCTAAAACATAATTAGAGGCAATCAAAATCCGCAGACTGCGTGGATAAATAAAAGTCTTGTAGAGTAAATGCCCCCAAATTGGGGCTTATACACTCAAACGGAACTGCTCCCATTCTCATGGTTTCTGGAAATCCGAAAACAAACATTACGGCGCTGACACAAATGCTGTTTATTTTCCTATGAGCTTATTAAATTTCGTAGTTAATTTATGCAGAATCTGAGAAGGAAAATTGGAAATTAAAGTCCTCGGGTGGCGCGGGAACAATGTTCATCATTGTGGAAAATTTGTGGGTCTCCCGCTTCGGCACTAAATCAATTTTACTGCGGTGTTGCTTCAAGAAATTGGAATAATTCGGGCTTACAGGGTGCTCTTTACGATTACTCTTGTTTAATCGCTCCATCCCGCCGAATTTTTGGGGTAGCTGCCGGTAATTATGAACAAATTAGACTATTAATAAGACAAGGGTATGTAGGCTTTTTTGTGAATTGAGATATCCCGCATGGAACAAATATTCACACATTTAACAAATTAACACAGTCGTTACTTACTCAAACGATAATATGTAGTTAGAACAATTGAGGGTTGACAATATACAGGGTAATTCCCAACTTACCCAAACAAATTTGGAAATAGATCATGAAAAAAAAATATATAAAATCCTTATAGTTTCCGAGAAAAAAATTATTGAAGTTATAGTATTTTCAACCCTTACATCGTTGGGCTACTGTAGTCTCCAGCATCATTTGCGTTGTGCGCTGTGCGCAATGCGCTCTCTTCACGTGTCCACAGGCGACTCCGAATACTGAAATCCGTTTATGCGATAGTGTTTACAGTAGTTTTTCAAAAAAGGCTTACATATATAACAACTTGGAGTTGATGGATATCGTTTTAATTTATTTTATTTTTATTTATTTTTTTAATTTCATTTAAGTTGTAACAAAAGCCGGGACGCGTAGTAATTTGTATATTAGTTCTCGGAACGGATAAGCCAAAAAGTAAAATATTTCAGTCAACACTAATTATCGAAAGTTAAGGGCTCTCAAGTAGGTTTAGCGTCGTCCTTCGGAGAAATTTAGCAATATTTTTTGAACAAGTTCACTTGGCCCCCGTCGGGGCCACGTGACAGACATCTCTCGCGTCCGGGAGGCGCCAACCTATGCTGGGACAGAACAGAGAGGCCCATATTTTTAATAACGCGCGAAACTACGAGGAGAGCGTAGAGGTTCCAAATTAGAATTAAATCAAATTGTTAAATTGATAATAATTGGAAAGGAAAGTAATAGATCAAATAGCTAGTTTTTAGGCGGATTTTCCAAGCTATTAGTAATATATTAAATGAGACTGACTAATCCGTCCCATATTGCTACACGGAGTCACTAGAGGAAGGCTAGGGTTACTTGTAAGTTCAGTTAGTCACAGAATTATTTATACAAATGTAAGTCCAGTCAATTAGGTAATTATTAACATAGTATAGTTATACCAAAGCGTCCCATTATTCAGGTTCCCGCCAATAAGATAAGAACAGAAACTTCTGGACCCAGGAAATGGGCGTGTCGAAGCGAGGTGTCGAATTTAGGAGAAATCCGAAAAACAGGCAGTTCTTCCTTGGGTTTCACATTGAGCAGTCTACTTAGTTTTAGAGTCTCGGGTTAATTTAAAAATGGATAAAGTCATTCCAAATTTTGCTATGGATCGCGCATTCCCTGAATCTCGGTACACTGTCGCGTGTCGATAAATTAATTAATAATGTTGTTCGAGACCGTTGTGTCGTTAGTTAGTTTGTTTGTTTGTTTTGTTTTTATTGTTATTAAAATCCTTCCTGAAAAGTTTTGGTGTTTCTTTTTGTTTCTTCCAACTTCAGTGTCACCCTGTGCAGCCAGTCACTGGATTACATTCTACGTAAGCAATAGATGGTAAGTGCCTGAAATTCAATCTCTGAACATACAACATTTCTAAGTTCCCACGTATTAATTCAAACTGTTTTGAAATTCAGACTCGTTATGATACTGGTCACAACGATGTATAGATAAATAAAGAAATAATCCCTCAGGTTACAAAGTTACACCACCTAACAGTTAAAACCAATTAATAGATGGGAGAAATAGCTAATAAAAATAGATACAAAATAAGTATAAAAGTAAAAAAAACAATTAACAATAACACAAATTATCAAAAGTTATAAAAAATTATAAAGGATAACCACTACGTATACAGGGTGTCCGGAAAGGCCATGTCAAAAATGAAACAAACTAGTTGTAGTACTTCATAAAAAATGTTTTCCTATCGGGCTTCGTTGTGGAGTTATTCGCCTTCAAAGAAAGAAGTTTGAAAACAAATTCCAATTATAAGTTCTAAGTCGTTGCCATGACAACAATTCTAGTTTAGTGTTAATTCGTTGAAACTGGGTAAGACGGGCCCAAATGTGTTTACATGTCGGTGGACAAAATTTTGAACAGTTGTTAACGAACATCAGGTATGTCAAAATATTTTATTAATTAAAGCCACAAATTAATTTTATTAATTAATAATAACAATAGTGGCAAAAGCAGTGAAATATGCAGATGTAATTTTATTTATTTCTTTCCTTGGGAAAGAAATTCTTCCAATTTCTTTTTCTGTTCACTTTTTATTACACTTTGCTGCCGTGCCGGTCGCCGACTGCATGCTTTGCCTTGCGCAACGTCAGATTTTACAGTGGACCAGTATTTTCAAATAATTTTCGGGTTACTCTTTTTTACTTTTTTTGCAAAATTTTACTCTGAGTCCCTTGTACATCCAAAATTTTTCTTTGGATAAGTTCTAAATCACCCTATACAGAGCGTCTCAATGTTTCATGGAACTACCACAGTTTGCTGCGATCAAATTAGTATAGTTATCTAAACTTACTCCTAAGTTGGTTCGTTTAGCCGCTAGAGGGCATCAGTCTACAAAAAATATATTTTTTAAATAAATTTAAAACGCCTTGAAACATTTTATTCAAATTTAGCATACCAATGCTTCCATATAGATGTCAATTTGTGATATAGTAAACGAAATAATTGGATTAACAGAACTGTAAGAAATACCCCCTCCCTTGAATAATCTGCTTATACTTTTGTCGAGGATCATGTTGTGGATTCCATTCTTTTTTCTTGGAGATGAAGGGTTTGTTAACCCTTGGAAATCCAACATGGCGGACGTGTATGGCGCCATATTAGCGAAAGGGGAATGAAACCCTGAACCTAAAACCTAAGTATATACGGATTTATTTGTAATAACACTCAGAAAAGTACAAGATCCATTGGGACTTTCGTTACCGCTTTTAATGACTATAAGAAGACCAAGAGCCGCTAAACCTGAATACCTTCTTTCTGAATAGCAGGTACAGTATATGTTGAAAAAATTTCTCTACTAGTTTTCCCAAATTCTTCGACGTGCCCTGCGACTAGGTTTTAGGTTCATTGGTTTAAATTTTCTTGGTTCAATATTACTCGATAATCCTGAACTACTGGAATAACATTAACTGTCTTCATTCAAAACAGATCTAAGATTGTTTTGTAGTCCCATATTATAATCGAGGAATGTGACATATTTTCATTTTTTCAGGGGATTTGATGAAAATATGTAACACTAATTTCGTATTTTTTTGTTTTGTTTTCGATCATTTTATGAACAAAATAAGTACCTACACAATACATGATGTAGATACTAGTTGTTTATATAGTAGCACTGTGTTTCTATAGTAACTGTAAAGGCAAATCCATAATTGATTCCATGATTTTGATAAACATACAATTTCAGCTTACGATTAAATAGCAATTGCGTTGGCGTTTTCTGCGATTAAATCAAGTGTATTATAATTTTACATTTAAACTTCTTTTGACCAATTGCAGAATTATATTTAACAATTGCTACTTTTCCAGAATTCTGCTTATATCACAGATAACTTATCTCTCCTCTGTCTCTGTCAAAACAATACGTCGTTATCTATTATTTCGTGGAATTCCAATAAATCGTGAAAAACAAATAGTAATTAGTAGAAAACGACTTTATTTTGTGAATTTTCTTGATAATTTTTTCCGTGTAAAGTGAATAAATGTGTGCCAGTTTTTATACAAAATCGTTACTACGCTTTGTGTGGAGTTGACATATAATGATGTTCAAGAAATTAAGACCTCGAGGATCTAAAAATACACATTTGATGGAAAATTCACGAAGTTAAAAAACTTTAATAACTTCTAAGTAGGCGGGAATAAAAATTATGTGTCTGTGAGCTTTTATAAAAAAACAGTACATCAATTATTGAATGATGTCCAAAAAGTGATGGAAAAAAATATTTAATGAAAAAATTGAAAATGATCGAACTTAATTTTCGTATCGTATGATGTAAAATTATTGTTCCTCTTAACATGTCGCAGACTTAGTGCTTCGTAAATGACTTATGCACCATTACGTTAACGCAAGGAAAATATAATGTAAAGTAAGCAGAGTTATAAAATCCTTTTATATTTTACCTGGAACACTATTTTTCTACCGAGGAAAAGAAAAAGACTCACAGTTTATTTGTCTGGGGAATCAGTACATTTACCTGTATATAAACAAAACGTAATAGAGATAGAAATCCAAATAAAGTTCCAATAAAATTCTTTTATAAAACAGTATTCGTTCTCTGTACCGGAGTAGTATTTTATTTTATGCTAGTTCTTTAGAATTATACGAAACCACAATATGTGCATTCTAAAGTTATCTAAAAAATCAATCTTTACTGGAGATGGTTACAGTCTGTTATTTCTTGTGAAAATTTAAAATGATATTTATTCTTTCTAAACCAAAGTAAAATCTACCGTAAAAATTGTATAAATTTACACTGAATTTGGCACATTAGCAATGGCTTTTTACAAAAAAGAGTGGAAATGAAATGAAGATAAATAATAGCTTGTGTAGAGTTATGTGTTTGAATGTACTCTTAAAATTTTCTGTGTATTTCCTTTTAACTTTGTATTGTTACAGTTTTAAATGTAATTCTCCTAATGTTTATATATTTTTACTATATTTGAAGTAAATACATAAATATATAAGTTCAGTTTTGAGCAAAGAACAACAGAAAGTTTTTAGAAATTTTTAACAAAATGTTACTGGATATGATTCTAGGTTAATTTCCCCAAGCAACCCTGAAAAAATCATCCTGATGTTTTTTTTATAAAATGACAAAAACTACGTATCCGAATGCGGCAATTCAATAAAGAATGACTCAAAAACTTTTTGGACATTTGTCAATAATAAAAGAGGTCATACGAGAATCCCTGGTAGAAGCACTACAACAATTTGGAGTTAAACAAACCGCAAGCTATAGTTAATGCATTCAGTGATTATTTTAGTAGTGTTTTTCTTCAGCCCAATGTGTCTCTTGCTATCAGTAATAATCCAATAATAGATATTAACTTGCCTAACTTAAACATTTCGCTTTTTACGGAGAGTGAAGTCGAGCTGTCAATTGGTAAGTTATAAAACAAAATGACTTGTACTCCTGAGGGCTTCCCCAGTTTTATAAGAACAGACTGTGCCGCTGCGTTATCTCACCCCATTTGCTATAATTTTTAATCTTTCTCTTAAACTTAATATAACGAGCGTTCAAATAAAAACGTGGTCAAGTTGGTTCTGAAAATTTGGACGTAGGGCGTAGCGTATAGCAAATGAACTTAAACGTCATCTTGTGCAAAACCGTACTTATCTTATCAACTTCGACGTCACCTGTTACATAGGTGTTGTATAACAATGAAAAAGTAATATTAACGGTCGATAGAAGGAAGCACAAAAAACAGGCACTTAGGTAGGAAATTCTGGAAGGAAGCCTAAA